>NW_027252088.1:0-30991 GCF_044704955.1 Pristiophorus japonicus | reverse complement strand
GGGGTGGCGCGGGGGGGGAGAGGGGGTGGCGCGGGGGGGAGAGGGGGTGGCGCGGGGGGGAGAGGGGGTGGCGCGGGGGGGAGAGGGGGTGGCGCGGGGGGAGAGGGGGGGCGGGGGGAGAGAGGGGGCGGGGGGGGAGAGAGGGGGCGGGGGGGGGAGAGAGGGGCGCGGGGGAGGAGAGTGGGGCGCGGGGGGGAGAGGGGGGTGGCGCGGGGGGGAGAGGGGGGTGGCGCGGGGGGGAGAGGGGGGTGGCGCGGGGGGGAGAGGGGGTGGCGCGGGGGGAGAGGGGGTGGCGCGGGGGGGAGAGGGGGTGGCGCGGGGGGGAGAGGGGGTGGCGCGGGGGGAGAGGGGGTGGCGCGGGGGGAGAGGGGGTGGCGCGGGGGGGAGAGGGGGTGGCGCGGGGGGGAGAGGGGGGCGGGGGGGAGAGAGGGGGCGGGGGGGAGAGAGGGGGCGGGGGGGGAGAGAGGGGCGCGGGGGAGGGAGAGTGGGGCGCGGGGGGGGGGGAGAGAGCGGGGGGGGGGGGAGAGAGCGGGGGGGGGGGGAGAGCGGGGAGAGCGGGGGGGGGGAGAGCAGGTGGGGGGGAGAGCAGGTGGGGGGGGGGGAGAGCGGGGGGGGGGGGGAAGAGAGGGGGCGCGGGGGGGGGGGGGGGGGGAGAGACAGGGACGCGGGAAGAGGGAGTGGCGCGGGTTGGGTTCAGAGAGGAGGGGCACGGGGCGGGGGGAGAGAAGGGGGGCACGGGGCGGGGGAAGAGAGGGGGGCACGGGGTGGGGGGAGAGAGGGGGGGCACGGGGGTGGGGGGAGAGAGGGGGGGCACGGGGTGGGGGGAGAGAGGGGGGCACGGGGTGGGGGGAGAGAGGGGGGGCACGGGGTGGGGGGAGAGAGGGGGGGCACGGGGTGGGGGGAGAGAGGGGGGGCACGGGGTGGGGGGAGAGAGGGGGGGCACGGGGTGGGGGGAGAGAGGGGGGGCACGGGGTGGGGGGAGAGAGGGGGGACACGGGGTGGGGGGAGAGAGGGGGGCACGGCGTGGGGGAGAGAGGGGGGCACGGGTTGGGGGGAGAGAGGGGGGCACGGGGTGGGGGGAGAGAGGGGGGCACGGGGTGGGGGGAGAGAGGGGGGGCACGGGGTGGGGGGAGAGAGGGGGGGCACGGGGTGGGGGGAGAGAGGGGGGGCACGGGGTGGGGGGAGAGAGGGGGGGCACGGGGTGGGGGGAGAGAGGGGGGGCACGGGGGTGGGGGGAGAGAGGGGGGCACGGGGTGGGGGGAGAGAGGGGGGGCACGGGGTGGGGGGAGAGAGGGGGGGCACGGGGTGGGGGGAAAGAGGGGGGGTCCGGGAGCTGCAGTATGTCCCTAGATGTGGCGAGCACTATTGAACAAGTTACCTGATGTCCTCGGAAGTTCGGGCAGATCGAGCTCCCCATTTACGGCCTGTCCATGAACAGTCTTTTTGTAGGAGTTTATCGCGCGTGAAAGGTCATCGCTCGCTTGTAAAATCTCACCTGAAGTAAAAAGGCAAAACCATTATAGATTGAGAGAGAGACCAATCAGAGCCTTGCCTGATCTACAGAAAGGCCAATCAGAGGTCTGCCTGGGACTGAGGATGATTTTATCTTTGAAACACTGAAGCTCCACAGTTTAAAAATCTGTAAAGCACCTTAATCTGTGAGGTCATGTGTTTGGAGTGGGGGCCTGGCATTGGTCCACTGCCTTTGCACAGTGCAGTCAGCCTCTTCCCACCCCCCCCCCCCGCAAAATCACAGTCTGACCCCGACATTTCGGGGAGGTGACTCACAATGCTCTAGCTACTGGAACAATGGCATAACCTGTGGGTCACCATAGTTACCCCTCACAAGTTGCACATTCGCCTCTCTCACTCACGTGGTGTGCGACTTCAATCTCGGAGAAGGTGAACCGAGCAAAGACTTGGTGAGACGAGGCCAGATATGAAGCAATAAGCTGCTTTATTTCACAGTGAGGTGAGCAGACATAAAAGCTTTTATGATTGGACACAATACAAACTAAAGAACATAAATAAAATTAATGTCAGCAAAATAACAGTAACAAAGAAAATAATGGCACTGAAGAGTGACAAGTCCCCAGAAACGGTTTCATTCCAGGGTTTAAAGGAAGTAGGTGAGCACATTGCAGATGCCCCAACTATAATCTTCCAAAGTTCTCTCGATTTAGGAACCGAGCTGTCTCTGCAGCCATGGCAGATTACAGGTTACCTTCATCTATGTCTTACCTCCCTCTGCCACAGCCAGAAAGGGATCCAAGACTTTTCAACACAATGGCCTGATATATAATAAGTAAAAACATTTATTTTTTCTATCTATTAAAACTCTTACGCTGGTATAAACAGGCCATACGCTTGCCTTTACCAGGTGTAAAAGTTTGAAGGATATTCGCTGGGCAGGAGTTGGACAAATAGCCCAAATCTCCGCCCGCGAAGGCCCTTCTCCCAGGGATGCGTGCGATCTGTCAAAGGACATGTTGACAGATCACAATGCTGGTTTTAGACGCATGTGCATCGCGCGCCTAAAACCGGCACTTCTGGGGCCTCTTCGGGTTAAGGGATATTTTTCGACTATTGAGATAGGCTAATGACTTACTTATTATTTACAACATCAAAGGTAGAATCATATCGTCCCAGAGTCAGTTGTTTAACTGGTGTGAATGCACGATGTTTTAAAACACACTTACAGCAAACTTTTCTCCCCCATCCCCCCCCACCACAAAATCTTTCTGCAGAGAAATAATCAAAACCTCAAAACGTGACACCCAACAATAAATTAAACAAAATCTCATTTACAAATACCAAAGGACTGAAAACACACGGCAAGTCCGTCAGTAAATGAAAAGACAAGTGAACAGTTTGGGTGGAGAGTCTTCATCAGAAAATGGTCCTTTCTCTGTCGGACAGACACACTTGCTGTATGTTTATCTCTGATCCAGTATTTGCCCTTTGTTTGGATACATATCCCTCATTACTGTGCACTAAAGACCTGCCCCCGCCCAATCCTCCCCCATCCAATTTTTTTGCACTCTTCTGAAGGTGCCTTCATCATCTCTGCCCACACATGATGCCACCTGGGCAAGTACTGGAGGCCGCTGGTGCCTGGGGGCAAGGGGGCAGGGGTGGGGGGATACTCCATTGAAAGAAAGACTTGCATTTATATAGCACCTTTCATGACCACAGGACGTCTCAAAGCGCTTTACAGCCAATGAAGTACTTTTGGAGTGTAGTCACTGTTGGAATGTGGGAAACGCGACAGACAATTTGTGCACAGCAAGCTCCCACAAACGGTAATGTGATAATGACCAGATAATCTGTTTTAGCGATGTTGATTGAGGGATAAATATTGCCCAGGACACCGGAGTGAACTCCCCTGCTCTTCTTCGAAATAGTGCTGTGGGATCTTTTACGTCCACCTGAGGGCGCAGACGGGGCCTCAGTTTCACGTCTCATTCGAAAGACGGCACCTCTGACAGTGCGGCACTCCCTCAGCACTGCACTGGAGTGACAGCCTAGATTTTTTTGTGCTCAAGTCCCTGGAGTGGGACTTGAACCCACAACCCTCTGACTCAGAGGCGAAAGTGCTGCCCACTGAGGTCACAGAAGTGTTGAACTTTATGCTGTGTGAGGAGGCAGCTCCAGAACTTCGCATCCAGACTTTGTGACATCGTGTCTAACATGTCGTCCTGTCTGGGTTTTACTTTCATCAGGAACTGGTCCCCCGAAGACTTGGTTAGTAAAATCGATGTGTAACTGCGCCAGAACACCCCAAGCCTGATTGCAATCAGAGTAGTGGTACGAGTTCTACAAGTGGCCTCGGTGGTCCTGGACAATGTGTGCGTGTGTGGGGATAGATTGGTATTCAGCGACGCCTTTGTGAAAAAGTTTACGTGCAGAACCATCAAATGAGCATAAAATTGGGCTCAGTTGTGACACCCTCCATGGTGGAAAAACTCGATGACACTTACCATGCCGGCTGTCAGTTGAAGAATGTGCATCTGGAGGTACCACGTGGATCCGTACTCCAGAAACCTTCAGTAGTGGAGGGGAGGAAATGAGGGTGGGCGTGGGACGGCCATGATAGCCATCCCCCATCTGTCACCCGCTAACAGTCTGAGGAGGAAGCTTCCCCACGTACCTAAGCTGTTGTCATTGTCCTCGGTCTCACTTGCCAGTTTGAACAATGTCCGTCTCATTTTCTCACATCGGACGTACAACTCCTGAAAAGCAGCAGAGCTCGAGTTATTTATCTGTACATGGAGTCCAACCTCAGCTTCCATAATGGAACTCACTGCCCCCTCTGTACAACAACTCACGTTAATACAGCACCTTCAACACAGAAACCCCCCAAGGCCCAATGGGCGACCAAAAGCTTTGGTTACAGAGGTAGGTTTTGAGGAGAGTCTTAATGGAGGAGAGGGAAGTAAGGAGGTTTAGGGAGGGAATTCCAGAGTATGGGGCCTAGTCAGCTAAGGCACGGCCACCAATTGTGGGGCAAAACCAGTGGGACATGCACAAAATGCAGGAGTCAGAGGAATGGAGAGTTCAGAGGCTGGCGGTTACAGGCATAGGGTCGACCATGACGTGATGTAATTATGAGAATGAAGAGTGTTAGCGAGTGTTTGCGAGAGAGCGGGTGTATGTTTATGTGGGTGTGTGTGCGCAAGGGTTGGCCGGGGTGGGGGGGGGGGGAGGAGTGATTGTTGAAATTAGACACTAAACTGTAGTCTTGTGTATGAGAAATACAGCAAGAAGCGGGTGTGGGGGTTCAGGATTACCGTCATCAGCTCTTTGTCCCCTTCCGTCGACTCGGCTTTGCTGTAATGAGCCAGCATTTCATTCAACAGACGCACATTATTGTTCACCTCCTCCAGTGTGTTCAAACGTTTTGTTATTTTCTGCATTCGGGCTTCATCCTGTGAAAGGTACAGAGCTTAGTTATCCCAGCACTCGAAGCCTGCTTCCACTCTGCTGTGCTGCAATCACAAAAAAAAACCATGCAAATAGTGGAGAAGCAAGGGTCTAGCGAGAGTGAGGAACTGAAAGAAATCAGTATTAGTAAAAAAAAATAGTACTGGAGAAATTAATGGGACTGAAAGCCTGGACTTGATGGTCTCCGTCCTAAGGTTTTGAAAGAGGTGGCTATAGAGATAGTGGATGCATTGGTTGTCATCTTCCAAAATTCCATAGATTCTAGAACAGTTCCGGCAGATTGGAAGGTAGCGAATGTAACCCCGCTATTTAAGAAAGGAGGGAGAGAAAACAGGGAACTACAGACCAGTTAGCCTGACATCAGTAGTATCATTCCTCGAATCTATTATTCAGGATGTGGTAACAGGACACATAAAAATTATTGGATTGGGCAGTCAACATGGATTTATGAAACGGAAATCATGTTTGACAAATCTGTAAAGAGTTTTTTTTGAGGTTGTAACTAGTAGAATCGATAAGGGGGAACCAGTGGATGTGGTGTATTTGGATTTTCAGAAGGCATTCGACAAGGTGCCACACAAGAGGTTATTAAACAAAATTAGGGCTCATGGAATTGGGGGTAATATACCAGCATGGATTGAGGATTGGTTAACGGACTTAAAAACAAAGAGTAGGAATAAATGGGTCATTTTTGGGTTGGCAGGCTGTAACTAGAGGGGTACCGCAAGGATCGGTGCTTGGGCCCCAGCTATTCACAATCTATATCAATGATTTGGATGAGGGAACCAAGTGTAATATATCCAAGTTTGCTGATGATACAAAGCTAGGTGGGAATGTAAGTTGTGAGGAGGATGCAAAGAGACTTCAAGGGGATATAGACAGGCTGAGTGAGTGGACAAGATCATGGCAAATGGTATATAATGTGGAGAAATGTGAAGTTATCCACTTCGGGAGGAAAAGTAGAAAAGCAGAGTATTTTTAAATGGTGAGAGATTGGGAAATGTTGGTGTTCAGAGGGGGGACCTGGGTGTCCTTGTACATGAATCACTGAAAGTTAACATGCAGGGACAGCAAGCAATTAAGAAAGCAAATAGTATGTTGGCCTTCATTACAAGAGGATTGAGTATAAGAGTAAAGACATCTTACTGCAATTTTTAGGGCCCTGGTGAGACGCTGGAGTATTGTGTACAGTTTTGGTCTCCTTACCGAAGGAAGGATATACTTGCCTTGGAGGGAGTGCAACGAAGGTTCACCAGACTGATTCCTGGGATGGGGGGATTGTCCTATGAGGAGAGATTGAGCAGACTAGGCCTATATTCTCTAGAGTTTAGAAGAATGAGAGGTGATCTCATTGAAACATTCTTACAGGGCTTGACAGGGTAGATGCAGAGAGGATGTTTCCTGTAGCTGGGGAATCTAGAACCAAGGGTCACAGTCTCAGAATAAGGGGTCTGCCATTTAGGACGGAGATGAGGAGACATTTCTTCACTCAGAGTGGTGAATCTCTGGCATTCTCCGCCCCAGAGGGCTGTGGAGACTCAGTATTTGAGTATATTCAAGACCGAGATCGATAGATTTTTGGATATTAAGGGAATGATGGGATATGGGGATAGTGCAGGAAAGTGGAGTTGAGGTAGAAGATCAGCCATGATCTTACTGAATGACGGAGCAGGCTCGAGGGGCCAAATGGTCGACTCCTGCTCCTAATTCTTATGTTCTTATGCTTAAAACACAGACCTACCATTAGCCAGGGCCATCGCAGCCTTTTGGTAAAATTTACATTTTGTACAAATAATATAACAACTTTTTGTGCTCATCGGGTAAGAGTACAGCTCCTTCTACACTGTCCCATCAAACATTCCCAGGGCAGGTACAGCATGCGTTAGTAAAGCTCCCTCTACACTGTCCCATCAAACACTCCCGGGCAGGTACAGCACGGGTTAGATACAGAGTAAAGCTCCCTCTACACTGTCCCATCAAACACTCCCGGGGCAGGCACAGCACGGGTTAGATGCAGAGTAAAGCTCCCTCTACACTATCCCATAAAACACTCCCAGGGCAGGTACAGCACACGTTAGATACAGAGTAAAGCTCCCGCTACACTGTCCCATCAAACACTCCCAGGGCAGGTACAGGACAACGTAGTTAGAGTACCACTCCACATTCTTGCCCGACTTTGAATCAAATTACTCACCATATCCTCTATCCCCACCTATCCACCTTGTCATCATATCCCACAGCCTCAACGACTCACCTTAATCCCTTCTCTCTCCATAAATGCACATTATTCTCTCTTGTCTTAACTTTGATGCCCTTCCCCAGTAATTGATGCTCACCTCATTTCCCCATTGAATGGAGAATGTTCACCTGCCTTGCCTTTTACTCCTCCTTACCTCTTTCACCATATTCTTGATCAGTTTGTTGGCTTCTTGTAGGTCCTCAGCATTCTTGCTCTTCAGTAACCTGGCTAATAGCTGTAATACAATTAAAAGTATGCAAGTTCCTTTAAAATTAACATTCCAGCCCGTTGTATACAGAACATCGCAAAGAGCTGTAAACAACCAACTCTCCCAGGATCCTGCAGTCTCCATCTCACACACTAGTGCCAACATTGAGCACGCCCCAAGGTTACAGCACAACTTATACCCACTAGGAGCTGGACTGAGGAAGCCCAGACTCTCATCCTGTGGGACTTGAACCCCCCCAATCCGTGTGGGATCTGTACCCACCCAGTGACCCCTGTCCATGTGGGATCTGTACCCTCAACCCCAGTGACCCCCCCAGACTGTGTGGAACCTGTAACCCCCCCCCCACCCCCGTGACCCCCCAGTCTGTGTGGGACCTGTACCCCCCCCCCCCAAGTGACCCCCCAGTCTGTGTGGGACCTGTACCCCCCCAGTCTGTGTGGGACCTGTACCCCCCCAGTGACCCCCCAGTCTGTGTGGGACCTGTACCCCCCCCAGTCTGTGTGGGACCTGTACCCTCCCAGTGTCCCTCAATCCGTGTGCGACCTGTACCCCCCAGTTTCTCCCAGTCCGTGTGGGACCTGTGCCCCCAGTCCAGTTCTGGATTTGAACTTGGGTCCCGGGGGTGACAGTTCTTGCTTGTGATGGCATGGCAATTTCACAAAGAGGTTTGAGGAATGGTAAGGGCTTTTTCCTTTTGCCGGTGGATTTGAAATGCTGCTGGTCACCAGTCGGATTATGCTGTGTTCCGTACCTTAGATTTTTCATTATCTTCAAATACTGCGTTTTTGGGACGAGTTGGGGGCGAAGGAATCAAGGTCTTATCGACTGGGATCTGAGGATCATGTTGCAAAATACCTGCAAGAAAAATGCAGAGTGTCAGTCTGCGCAAAGCTTTCATCAGACACTTGAGTAAGAGTTTCCCAATAAAGAGCAGTACAGACAGAAATTACTGCAGGCCTCCAGCGTCCTGTAGAGGGAGCCAGATCCCCACAGGCCAAGCCTTCAGGCACAGGCCCGTTGTTTGGGCTTCTCCCACAAAGCACACTGAACCTCTGCTTTCAGATGCTGACAGATGAAGGCAGCGTGTGACCCAACGATAACTGATCTCAGGGCTTCGGGGTGAGGGAGGGGGAATCCCAGACTCGGTTCCCGCATCCGACAGTTATTCAGTGACTCCTGCCCAGAGCAGGTCGGATGAGAATTGGATCAGGCAGCGATGCCTCCCACAGTGCAATAGCTCACGGAGATTCGCTGGCGAGGACCGTTTATGAACATTGGCCATTTGGGAGAGGGAAGACTCTGGCCATGGAACCTGCTGCTAGTAACAGTCGAAGCCCCAAACAGCAGCAGTAAAGCTGGGGGGTGGGGGGGGGGGGGGGGGAGGAGAAAGACTCTTGCTCTGGAAAGCAAGCTTGTTGCTTCATGACTACACACACACCCACTCTGGCACAGCAAAGCTCAACCAGCGCCCCAGTCTTGTATCCCCCCCTGGTACTTTCCACGTATAACATGGACAAAGTGGCAGGATTCAAGGCAAGCCCTTCATACCTTGCTTCTTTAACATTTGGTAGGCATCTTTGATCTTGGTCTCCTCTGGTAGCGCGACAGTCCAGCTGTACAGCAATTCGATCACTTTTGTTTTGACCTTTTCGGACACTCTGTCTCCCAAATACTGGAAAAAGACATTAAAATGAAACAAGAACGGGCAGCCATTCAGCCCCTCAGTCTGTTACACCATTCTATTAAATCATTGCTGATCTGCACACCTCAACCCCATTTACCCGCCGTTACTCCATATCACTGGATACCCTGACCCAACAAAAATCTGTCCATCTCAGTCTTGAAAGTTCCACAGGTTCACAATTCTCTGAGTTCCAAGTGGTTCTCCACACACTGCACTTTCTCCCTTTAATCCTGAAGACCATGACTCCAGGGGTGCTGGCTTCCCTCCAAGCGCTCATTCCCCCTGCTTGAATCAGGACCGCATCAGCAGGCTATTTGACTGTAGAAGGCAAACATCGCAGCAGAGCGCTGATCCAGTCCTTACTCGATGCCCACAGATGCACGCTCTCTCCAGCACTTGCACCAGATTATGATTAGGAGATAGACCCTGCCTGGGTTTCTCCTCCCTAGACAAGGAGCATCAAAGCCAATTGTAGCACCTACACCAGTCACCCCCACCCTACCCACCCACCCCCTCCCTCCTTCCCTCCCGCTGGGAAGGGCAATGCTTTACTTCCCCAATGGGAAAAGCACACTCCTGGAAAACCATCCGACACAAGGGTTTGAGAAGGCTGTCCATGGTTACTATCAAGCACCACAAGATGGACCAGCAGGTTATTAACTTTACAATACTGAACACTGTTTAATTCAGGAGAATGTCACTCAGAGTCAGGAGCTGCTCTCTCTAGTTTTAGCTGGGCTCCACATTATTGACCCCAAGTCACAGCATTTAATGACAAGGTCTCACATTGTGGGGTTTGATGGAATATTCTTCGAAGATTTATAGCCAAATAAATAGACAGTCACATTGTGTTCAATGTTTGGTTATAAAGCCCTTTGAGTGAATGCCAACAGGTGGCACTGACTCCCATTACTGTAACCAGCTTCCCGACAGCCAGCAGTAGAAACACAGACAGTCAACAGCGCTGGTTCGTGAATCTGGGCAGCGTTACCCGACGGTGCACAGCTGCACAGGAGACCGCCATGCTGGCTGCCCTGCAGTGTAAAAGCACCTTTAACCAAGAACCACAAGAGGAAGGACAGTAGAGTAGCGGTCCTGGTTCGAGATTGGTAGCCCAGATATTCTGAGACTGATGTTAATAAATCCGGATTGGCCTGTAGCCACCAGTACTGTACCCCAGTGTTACAGTGACAGACCTATACCCACCAGTACTGTACCCCAGTGTTATAGTGACAGACCTGTACCCACCTGTACTGTACCCCAGTGTTATAGTGACAGACCTGTACCCACCAGTACTGTACCCCAGTGTTATAGTGACAGACCTGTATCCACCTGTACTGTACCCCAGTGTTATAGTGACAGACCTGTACCCACCAGTACTCGACCCCAGTGTTATAGTGACAGACCAGTACTCACCAGCACCGTACCCCAGTGTTATACAGTGACAGACCTGTACCCACCTGTACTTACCCGTGTGTTATACAGTGACAGTCCTGTACCCACCAGTACTGTACCCCAATGTTATACAATAACAGACCTGTACCCACCAGTACTATACCCTAGATTTGTCACGCTGTGTGCTTGCCACAGTAAGAGAATTTCACACTCATTATTGTTCTCTGCGAAATTGTTAATGACAGCATTAGTTTTTATCTCGAGTATACTCTTCCTGACAATAAAATGAACTGTTGCACTTATATTCAATGAATACAAATCTTTGCAGAGGGTATTGGCACTTGGTGTGAGTGTTTAATGATCAGTGTGTGCCGGCCATTTGTCTGCAGCGGCCACACACGTTGCTGGCCTCTGCCTGCTCCAGCCTTAACGCTGTCTCACAGTCACTGGGAAACCCACCTTTGGAGACACCACTTTGATTAATTCATTCAGGAACCGAAACTTCCCAACTTCATTGTGAAACCTCCGCCCACAGTTCTTCATGCAGGCCTCCAACACCTAGATTAAATCAGAATACTGATATTCACGCCATTGCACAGGATACAGATCCCACATCAATTTTTCCTCAATTGCAGTCTAGCATTCTACAACACACCAATGAACGGCGGATAATGTTTTCAGGGATACATGTGGAGAGTGTAATAGTTCCTAAATTTCTAAACCTGGAGACTGGGTTTACAAGAACTCCTGCTGAAGTGTGCATCCCAGAGTAAGCCATACAGGGGCTGGGGCGTAGGAGAGTGATCCCAACAAAGCAAGGGTGCTGTGACTGACAGTGGCTGCTTTCCCTGTTCACCTCTGGCATGGTGTCGCCGGTTGCTATTGGGCCTGCTGGAAGGTTAGTAACACTGAGGCCCGAGTTTGGCACTGCCTCCAGCAGGGGCCCTGCTCTGCCGTGTGGGGTGCAGAGTTCGTCTCCTGTGTACGAACAATGTGCTCTCGGCAATGAGTACCCTGCTCTGCCACTCATTCGCAACGCAAGAATGTGAGAGAACAGCGAGATGCAGACCAGGTGTAGAATCCCATACTCACGGTAAGTGCTTGGACCGCCTCCCACTCCTGGGGAGACTGGATCTTATGAGCCAGCAGCCTGACAGCAATCTGTGGCCTGGGGAGAGAAATCAAACATTACAAAAAATACAGTCTTTTCACCACTGTAATATGGCCATGAATCTAACCTGGGACAAGGAAAGCCTATCCCAGAGGGACGGTGTTAATCTATCGCAAGAGAAAGAGGCGATTTCCCCCCCACCCACCCCGTCCCCCAGGACAGAAGGGATGATTCTTCAACCCCCCGCGTGCAATGAGAATAGCTTCCTGCAGCAGCTACTTTCCGTTGCCAATAAAAGCCGGCATATAATTGTTAGCTTACATCACTCCGAACATCTGGAGGGCGGGAAATCACTTTGGGTGGGGTGGATTGACCCATCCACCTCCACGGAGGTGTGTGGGGTTGCTGACCCATCTACCTCCATGGCACGAACCTGGTATTGCAGTACTTCCAGGAACGGTGCAGTGGCTCTCGGCCTTTTGGCTAAGAGCATTGGCGCAGAGTGATCCTTGATGTGTGCAAGGTGACCTCTGGCGTTTGTGATTTGACAAAGAATTGGAAAGATTGGCTACGAATAAAAAAAAAAACCTGGATCAAAATAAAACTTTTGGACAAAAGCATTGTAAACAAATACAGTGCCTCAGTAAAAGACTTGTGCACGCACCCTTCCAGCTCCTTGTTGACCTGGTCACAGAAGCCGATGATGTACTCCCAGTCCTCTTGCCGGTTTGCAGGGTTGGTGGCTTTATCTGTAGGTGAGGAAAAGGTGCATTACATAGAAACATAGAAAATAGGTGCAGGAGTAGGCCATTTGGCCCTTCCAGCCTGCACTGCCATTCAATGAGTTCATGGCTGAACATGCAACTTCAGTACCCCATTCCTGCTTTCTCGCCATACCCCTTGATCCCCCCTAGTAGTAAGGGGTACATCTAACTCCTTTTTGAATATATTTAGTGAATTGGCCTCAACAACTTTTTGTGGTAGAGAATTCCATAGGTTCACCACTCTCTGGGTGAAGAAGTTTCTCCTCATCTCGGTCCTAAATGGCTTACCCCTTATCCTTAGACTGTGACCCCTGGTTCTGGACTTCCCCAACATTGGGAACATTCTTCCTGCATCCAACCTGTCTAAACCCATCAGAATTTTAAACGTTTCTATGAGGTCCCCTCTCATTCTTCTGAACTCCAGTGAATACAAGCCCAGTTGATCCAGTCTTTCTTGATAGGTCAGTCCCGCCATCCCGGGAATCAGTCTGGTGAACCTTCGCTGCACTCCCTCAATAGCAAGAATGTCCTTCCTCAGGTTAGGAGACCAAAACTGTACACAATACTCCAGGTGTGGCCTCACCAAGGCCCTGTACAACTGTAGCAACACCTCCCTGCCCCTGTACTCAAATCCCCTCGCTATGAAGGCCAACATGCCATTTGCTTTCTTAACTGCATGCTGTACCTGCATGCCAACCTTCAATGACTGATGTACCATGACACCCAGGTCTCGTTGCAGCTCCCCTTTTCCTAATCTGTCACCATTCAGATAATAGTCTGTCTCTCTGTTTTTACCACCAAAGTGGATAACCTCACATTTATCCACATTATACTTCATCTGCCATGCATTTGCCCACTCACCTAACCTATCCAAGTCGCTCTGCAGCCTCATAGCATCCTCCTCGCAGCTCACACTGCCACCTAACTTAGTGTCATCCGCAAATTTGGAGATACTACATTTAATCCCCTCATCTAAATCATTAATGTACAGTGTAAACAGCTGGGACCCCAGCACAGAACCTTGCGGTACCCCACTAGTCACTGCCTGCCATTCTGAAAAGTACCCATTTACTCCTACTCTTTGCTTCCTGTCTGACAACCAGTTCTCAATCCATGTCAGCACACTACCCCCAATCCCATGTGCTTTAACTTTGCACATTAATCTCTTGTGTGGGACCTTGTCGAAAGCCTTCTGAAAGTCCAAATATACCACATCAACTGGTTCTCCCTTGTCCACTCTACTGGAAACATCCTCAAAAAATTCCAGAAGATTTGTCAAGCATGATTTCCCTTTCACAAATCCATGCTGACTTGGACCTATCATGTCACCTCTTTCCAAATGCGCTGCTATGACATCCTTAATAATTGATTCCATCATCTTACCCACTACCGATGTCAGGCTGACCGGTCTATAATTCCCTGTTTTCTCTCTCCCTCCTTTTTTAAAAAGTGGGGTTACATTGGCTACCCTCCACTCAATAGGAACTGATCCAGAGTCAATGGAATGTTGGAAAATGACTGTCAATGCATCCGCTATTTCCAAGGCCACCTCCTTAAGTACTCTGGGATGCAGTCCATCAGGCCCTGGAGATTTATCGGCCTTCAATCCCATCAATTTCCCCAACACAATTTCCCGACTAATAAAGATTTCCCTCAGTTCCTCCTCCTTACGAGACCCTCTGACCCCTTTTATATCCGGAAGGTTGTTAGTGTCCTCCTTAGTGAATACCGAACCAAAGTACTTGTTCAATTGGTCCGCCATTTCTTTGTTCCCCGTTATGACTTCCCCTGATTCTGACTGCAGGGGACCTATATTTGTCTTTACTAACCTTTTTCTCTTTACATATCTATAGAAACTTTTGCAATCCGTCTTAATGTTCCCTGCAAGCTTCTTCTTGTACTCCAATTTCCCTGCCCTGTTCATTGACACAACTCCGGGTTACCTCAGCTCACCTGACTCGAGTACTGGAGAGAGCCTCAATCACCCAGAACTGGGCAACTGACCAAAAAGAAAGGCTCACGGCCACACCTTGGCAGGGCACTCACCCGACTTTGGGAATCAGGGCCAAATCCTACAGCTACTAAAAACCAGAAACAAAAACAGTGACCACGGGAAATCTCAGCAGGTCAGGCAGCATCAGACAAGAGAACACAGACAAGAGGTAGCCTTGAGGAGGAATTCATAGAATGCATACGGGATTGTTTCTGAGAACAGTATGTTACAGAACCTACAAGGGAGCAAGCGATCTTAGATCTGGTCCTGTGTAATGAGACAGGAATAATAAACGATCTCCTCGTAGAAGATCCTCTCGGAATGAGTGATCACAGTATGGTTGAATTTGTAATACAGATTGAGGGTGAGGAAGTAGTGTCTCAAATGAGCGTACTATGTTTAAACAAAGGGGACTACAGTGGGATGAAGGCAGAGTTGGCTAAAGTGGACTGGAAACACAGACTAAACGGTGGCACAATTGAGGAACAGTGGAGGACTTTTAAGGAGCTCTTTCATAGTGCTCAACAAAAATATATTCCAGTGAAAAAGAAGGGCGGTAAGAGAAGGGATAACCAAGGAAATAAAGGAGAGTATCAAATTAAAAACCAATGCATATACGGTGGCCAAGGTTAGTGGGAAACTAGAAGATTGGGAAAATTTTAAATGACAGCAAAGAATGACTAAGAAAGCAATAAAGGAAAGACAGATTATGAAAATAAACTTGCGCAAAACATACAAACAGATAGTAAAAGCTTTTACCGATATATAAAACGGAAAAGAGTGACTAAAGTAAATGTTGGTCCCTTAGAAGATAAGAAGGGGGATTTAATAATGGGAAATGTGGAAATGGCTGAGACCTTAAACAATTATTTTGCTTCGGTCTTCACAGTGGAAGACACAAAAACCATGCCAAAAATTGCTGGTCATGGGAATGTGGGAAGGGAGGACCTTGAGATAATCACTATCACTAGGGGGGTAGTGCTGGACAGGCTAATGGGACTCAAGGTAGACAAGTCCCCTGGTCCTGATGAAATGCATCCCAGGGTATTAAAAGAGATGGCGGAAGTTATAGCAGATGCATTCGTTATAATCTACCAAAATTCTCTGGACTCTGGGGAGGTACCAGCGGATTGGAAAGCAGCTAATGTAACGCCTCTGTTTAAAAAAGGGGGCAGACAAAAGGCAGGTAACTATAGGCCGGTTAGTTTAACATCTGTAGTGGGGAAAATGCTTGAAACTATCATTAAGGAAGAAATAGCGGGACATCTAGATAGGAATAGTGCAATCAAGCAGACGCAACATGGATTCATGAAGGGGAAATCATGTTTAACTAATTTACTGGAATTCTTTGAGGATATAACGAGCATGGTGGATAGAGGTGTACCGATGGATGTGGTGTATTTAGATTTCCAAAAGGCATTCGATAAGGTGCCACACAAAAGGTTACTGCAGAAGATAAAGGTACGCGGAGTCAGAGGAAATGTATTAGCATGGATAGAGAATTGGCTGGCGAACAGAAAGCAGAGAGTCGGGATAAATGGGTCCTTTTCGGGTTGGAAATCGGTGGTTAGTGGTGTGCCACAGGGATCGGTGCTGGGACCACAACTGTTTACAATATACATAGATGACCTGGAAGAGGGGAGAGAGTGTAGTGCAACAAAATTTGCAGATGACCCAAAGATTAGTGGGAAAGCGGGTTGTGTAGAGGACACAGAGGCTGCAAAGAGATTTAGATAGGTTAAGCGAATGGGCTAAGGTTCGGCAGATGGAATACAATGTCGGAAAATGTGAGGTCATCCACCTAGGGGGAAAAAAAACAGTAAAAGGGAATATTATTTGAATGGGGAGAAATTACAACATGCTGCGGTGCAGAGACACCTGGGGGTCCTTGTGCATGAAACTCTTTTAGGATCCTTGTGCATGAATCCCCCAAAAAAGTTAGTTTGCAGGTGCAGCAGGTCATCAGGAAGGCAAATGGAATGTTGGCCTTCATTGCGAGAGGGATGGAGTACAAAAGCAGGGAGGTCCTTCTGCAACTGTATAGGGTATTGGTGAGGCCGCACCTGCAGTACTGCGTGCAGTTTTGGTCACCTTTCTTAAGGAAGGATATACTAGCTTTGGAGGGGGTACAGAGACGATTCACTAAGCTGATTCCGGAGATGAGGGGCTTACCTTATGATGATAGATTGAGTAGACTGGGTCTTTACTCGTTGGAGTTCAGAGGGATGAGGGGTGATCTTATAGAAACATTTAAAATAATGAAGGGGATAGACAAGATAGAGGCAGAGAGGTTGTTTCCACTGGTCGGGGAGACTAGAACTAGGGGGCAGAGCCTCAAAATACGGGGGAAGCCAATTTACAACCGAGTTGAGAAGGAATTTCTTCTCCCAGAGGGTTGTGAATCTGTGGAATTCTCTGCCCAAGGAAGCAGTTGAGGCTAGCTCATTGAATGTATTCAAATCACAGATAGATAGATTTTTAACCAATAAGGGAATTAAGGGTTACGGGGAGCGGGCGGGTAAGTGGAGCTGAGTCCACGGCCAGATCAGCCATGATCTTGTTGAATGGCGGAGCAGGCTCGAGGGGCTAGATGGCCTACTCCTGTTCCTAATTCTTATGTTCTTATGTTATGTACAGGTCAGGTATTGAATTCAGTCCTCAGAGCTGGAAGATATTACAAGTGAGCAGCAGATAAACAGGAGCAGAGGAAGGGGAAGTGGGCAAACCACAATAACCACACACAGGAAAAGTCACAGAACGGGGAAAGCGGTGAAGTGGAAAACAAGCAGAGGGAAGCAACACGAGACAAAATGAGGCAAAATGAGAGAAATCGAAGACAAATAAGTCACAGTGAGTGTGTGAGTAACTCAATACAAAGCCAGAATACTGCAGATCTGGAAAACTGAAACAAAATCAGAAAATGCTGGAAACACTCAGCAGGTCAGGCAGTGTCTGTGGAGAGAGAAACAGAGTTTACGTTTCGGGTTGGTGACCCTGCGTCAGAACTGGAAAAAGCTGTAACAGAGATGTAACAGATTTTAAACAAGTGCAGGGGCAGGGAATGGTGGGAGGGGAGGAAAGAATAAAAGGGAAGGTCAGTGATATGATGCAAAACAGGAGAGATTAAATTACAAAACTGATGACGGTGCAAGGCAAGAGGAGGTGGTAATGGGACAAGTTAAGAAACAAAAGATGAGTCTCGATAGGGTGTAAATGAGAATGGCAGAGTCATCAACAACTGCCCTGGGACATGGAGCAGAGGACATGACCTGAAATTGTTGAACTCGATCTTGAGTCCAGGAGGCTGTAAAGTGCCTCAACGAAAGATGAGGTGCTGTTCCTCCAGCATGCGTTGAGCTTTATTGGAACAGTGTAGGAGGCCGAGGATGGAGAGTTCAGTGGGAGTGGAGTGGGGAATTAAAGCGACAGAAAGCTCGGGGTCACACTTACGGACTGAAAGAAGGTGTTCTCCAAAGCGGTCACCCAATCTGCGTTTGGTCTCCCCGATGTAGAGGAGACCACATCGTGAGCAGTGAATACAGTATACTACATTGAAGCAAGTACAAGTAAATCGCTGTTTCACCTGGAAGGAGTGTTTGGGGCCCTGGATAGTGGGAAGGGAGGGGGTAAAAGAGCAGGTGTTGCATCTCCTGCGCTTGCACAGGAAGGTGCCACGGGAAGGGAAGGGGGTGCTAGGGGTGACTGCGGAATGGACCAGGGTGTCGCGGAGGGAGCGGTCCCTATAGAATGCTGAAAGGGGAGGGAACGAAGTGTTCTAAATACCTTCCAGTTATGAAGAAGGTTTCAATACCTGAAATGTTCTGCGTTTCCTCCACAGATGCTGACTGACTTGTTGAGTGTCTCCAGCACTGTACCAGAGTTCATAATATTGGTGCTGGTTCCGCATAGAAAAATAAATCAAACTTCATTCATAAGAACTTAAGAACTAGAAGGAGGAGTAGGCCATTTGGCCTCTTGAGCCTGCTCCGTCATTCAATAAGATCACGGCTGATCTGATCATGGACTCAGTTCCACTTCTATGCCCGCTCCCCATAACCCTTTACTCCCCTTTCGCTTAAAAATCCGTCTATCTCCGCCTTACATATATTCAATGACCCAACCTCCTCAGCTCTCTCGGGCAGAGAATTCCACAGATTTAAAACCCTCAGAAAATAAATTTCTCCTCATCTCAGTTTTAAATGGGCGGCCACTTATTCTAAGACTTTGTCCCCTGGTTTTAGTTTCCCCTATGAGTGGAAATATCCTTTCTGCATCCACCTTGTTGACCCCTCTCATTTTATTATACGTTTCAATAAGATCATCTCTCATTCTTCTAAACTCCAATGAGTATAGGCCCAACCTACTCAACGTATCTTAAGTCAACCCCCTCATCTCCAGAATCAACCTAGTGAACCTTCTCTGAACAGACTCCAATGCAAGTATATCCTTTCTTAAATACGGAGACCAAAACTGTACGCAGTACTCCAGATGTGGCCTCACCAATACCCTGTACAGTTGTAGCAGGACTTCTCTGCTTTTATACTCTATCCCCCTTGCAATAAAGGCAAACAATCCATTTGTCTTCCTGATTACTTGCTGTACCTGAACACTAACTTCTTGTGTTTCATGCACAAGGAGCCCCAGGTCTCTCTGTACGGTCCTGTTCAATAAAGTTCAATCCAGTGCGATAGTAATGGTCTGATTTCAACTCCTCAAAGTGCTTCTAACAGTGACAGACTTGTACTCACCAGTACTGTACCCCAGTGTTATAGTGAGACCTGTACCCCAGTGTTATACAGTGTAGACATCTGGTGTAGATATCCAATACCTGCCACCCTACCCCCCCACCCCCAAGTACTCACTGAGGACCCCCCCCCCACAATGAGCCAGGGTTAATAAACAATCTCCTAGTAAAGGATCACCTTGGAATGAGTGATCATAGCGTGGTTGAATTTCAAATTCAGATGGAGGGTGAGAAAGTTGGATCTCAAACCAGAGTATTAAGCTTAAATAAAGGAGACTACAAAGGTATGAGGGCAGAGTTGGGTAAAGTGGACTGGGAATATAGATGAAAGTGTAGGACGGTTGATGAACAGTGGTGTACATTTAAGGAGATATTTCACAACACTCAACAAAAATATATTCCAGTGAGGAGAAAAGGGTGTAAGAGAAAAGATAGCCATCCGTGGCTAACTAAAGAAATAAAGGACGGTATCCAATTAAAAACAAGGGCATACAAAGTGGCCAAAACTAGTGGGAGGACAGAAGATTGGGAAGCTTTTAAAAGCCAGCAAAGAATGACTAAAAAAATGATTAAGAAAGCAAAGATAGACGATGAAAGTAAACTAGCACGAAATATAAAAACAGATAGCAAGAGTTTCTATAAGTATATAAAAAGAAAAAGAGTGGCTAAAGTAAATGTTGGTCCCTTTGAGGACGAGACCGGGGAATTAATAATGGGGAACATGGAGATGGCAGAAACTCTGAACAAATATTTTGTATCAGTCTTTATGGTCGAGGACACTAACAATATCCCAACAGTGGATAGCCATGGGGCAATAGGACAGGGGGGGGGGGGGGGGAGAACTTAACACAATCACGAAGGAGGTGGTACTCAGTAAGATAATGGGACTAAAGGCTGATAAATCCCCTGGACCTGATGGCTTGCATCCGAGGGTCTTAAGAGAAGTAGCGGCAGGAATAGCAGGTGCATTGATTGTAATTTACCAAAATTCCCTGGATTCTGGGGAGGTCCCAGCAGATTGGAAAACTGCAAATGTAACGCCCCTATTTAAAAAAGGAGGCAGACAAAAAGCAAGAAACTATAGACCAGTTAGCCTAACATTTGTGGTTGGGAAAATGTTGGAGTCCATTGTTAAAGAAGCAGTAACAGGACATTTGAAAAGCAAAATTCAGTCAGGCAGAGTCAGCATGGATTTATGAAGGGAAGTGATGTTTGACAAATTTGCTGGAATTTGAGGATGTAACAAACAGGGTGGATAAAGAGGAACCAGTGGATGTGGTGTATTTGGATTTCCAGGAGGCATTTGACAAAGTGCCACATAAAAGATTGCTGCACAAGATAAAAGTTCACAGGGTTGGGGGTAATATATTAGCATGGACAGAGGATTGGGTAACTAACAGAAAACAGAGAGTTAGGATAAATGGTTCATTCTCTGGTTGGCAATCAGTAACTAGTGGGGTGCCGCAGGGATCAGTGCTGGGACCCTTAATATTTACAATCTATATTCACGACTTAGATGAAGGGTCCGAGTGTAACGTAGCCAAGTTTGCTGACGATACAAAGATGGGAGGAAAAGCAATGTGTGAGGAGGACACAAAAAAATCAGCAAAAGGACATAGGCAGGCTAAGTGAGTGGGCAAATATTTGGCAGATGGAGTATAATGTTGGAAAGTGTGAGGTTGTGCACTTTGGCCCCCAAAAAATCCAAGAGCAAGTTATTATTTAAATTTAGAAAAATTGCAAAGTGCTGCAGGACAGCAGATGTCCTGGTGCATGAAATACAAGAGTGGAGAGCACCAGTTCAAACTGTCACAGGAGCATCCAGTCGTACTCCAGTAGCTTCCCCCAAAGGAAGTGGAGTGTGGGAAATTGCACTCCGCTTCCATTGAGGGGTGGTAAGGCCAATTCTGCGATGGGAACAGGACTTCCACGCTGGGGGTTAAAATTCCGTGTCCCAGAAGGTTAACCCCACGCCCCCGCAAGATGGGAGCTTGTGAGGAAAGGCAGAGGGGGGTGGAGGGGAGACGGGGGCGGGGGGTGGAGGGGAGACGGGGGCGGGGGGGTGGAGGGGAGACGGGGGGTGGAGGGGAGACGGGGGGTGGATGGGAGACGGGGGGTGGATGGTGGAGGGGAGACGGGGGCGGGGGGTGGAGGGGAGACGGGGGCGGGGGGTGGAGGGGAGACGGGGGCGGGGGGTGGAGGGGAGACGGGGGCGGGGGGTGGAGGGGAGACGGGGGCGGGGGGTGGAGGGGAGACGGGGGCGGGGGGTGGAGGGGAGACGGGGGCGGGGGGTGGAGGGGAGACGGGGCGGGGGGTGGAGGGGAGACGGGGCGGGGGGTGGAGGGGAGACGGGGGCGGGGGGTGGAGGGGAGACGGGGGCGGGGGGTGGAGGGGAGACGGGGGCGGGGGGTGGAGGGGAGACGGGGGCGGGGGGTGGAGGGGAGACGGGGGCGGGGGGTGGAGGGGAGACGGGGGCGGGGGGTGGAGGGGAGACGGGGGCGGGGGGTGGAGGGGAGACGGGGGCGGGGGGTGGAGGGGAGACGGGGGCGGGGGGTGGAGGGGAGACGGGGGCGGGGGGTGGAGGGGAGACGGGGGCGGGGGGTGGAGGGGAGACGGGGGCGGGGGGTGGAGGGGAGACGGGGGCGGGGGGTGGAGGGGAGACGGGGGCGGGGGGTGGAGGGGAGACGGGGGCGGGGGGTGGAGGGGAGACGGGGGCGGGGGGTGGAGGGGAGACGGGGGCGGGGGGTGGAGGGGAGACGGGGGCGGGGGGTGGAGGGGAGACGGGGGCGGGGGGTGGAGGGGAGACGGGGGCGGGGGGTGGAGGGGAGACGGGGGCGGGGGGTGGAGGGGAGACGGGGGCGGGGGGTGGAGGGGAGACGGGGGCGGGGGGTGGAGGGGAGACGGGGGCGGGGGGTGGAGGGGAGACGGGGGCGGGGGGTGGAGGGGAGACGGGGGCGGGGGGTGGAGGGGAGACGGGGGCGGGGGGTGGAGGGGAGACGGGGGCGGGGGGTGGAGGGGAGACGGGGGCGGGGGGTGGAGGGGAGACGGGGGCGGGGGGTGGAGGGGAGACGGGGGCGGGGGGTGGAGGGGAGACGGGGGCGGGGGGTGGAGGGGAGACGGGGGCGGGGGGTGGAGGGGAGACGGGGGCGGGGGGTGGAGGGGAGACGGGGGCGGGGGGTGGAGGGGAGACGGGGGCGGGGGGTGGAGGGGAGACGGGGGCGGGGGGTGGAGGGGAGACGGGGGCGGGGGGTGGAGGGGAGACGGGGGCGGGGGGTGGAGGGGAGACGGGGGCGGGGGGTGGAGGGGAGACGGGGGCGGGGGGTGGAGGGGAGACGGGGGCGGGGGGTGGAGGGGAGACGGGGGCGGGGGGTGGAGGGGAGACGGGGGCGGGGGGTGGAGGGGAGACGGGGGCGGGGGGTGGAGGGGAGACGGGGGCGGGGGGTGGAGGGGAGACGGGGGCGGGGGGTGGAGGGGAGACGGGGGCGGGGGGTGGAGGGGAGACGGGGGCGGGGGGTGGAGGGGAGACGGGGGCGGGGGGTGGAGGGGAGACGGGGGCGGGGGGTGGAGGGGAGACGGGGGCGGGGGGTGGAGGGGAGACGGGGGCGGGGGGTGGAGGGGAGACGGGGGCGGGGGGTGGAGGGGAGACGGGGGCGGGGGGTGGAGGGGAGACGGGGGCGGGGGGTGGAGGGGAGACGGGGGCGGGGGGTGGAGGGGAGACGGGGGCGGGGGGTGGAGGGGAGACGGGGGCGGGGGGTGGAGGGGAGACGGGGGCGGGGGGTGGAGGGGAGACGGGGGCGGGGGGTGGAGGGGAGACGGGGGCGGGGGGTGGAGGGGAGACGGGGGCGGGGGGTGGAGGGGAGACGGGGGCGGGGGGTGGAGGGGAGACGGGGGCGGGGGGTGGAGGGGAGACGGGGGCGGGGGGTGGAGGGGAGACGGGGGCGGGGGGTGGAGGGGAGACGGGGGCGGGGGGTGGAGGGGAGACGGGGGCGGGGGGTGGAGGGGAGACGGGGGCGGGGGGTGGAGGGGAGACGGGGGCGGGGGGTGGAGGGGAGACGGGGGCGGGGGGTGGAGGGGAGACGGGGGCGGGGGGTGGAGGGGAGACGGGGGCGGGGGGTGGAGGGGAGACGGGGGCGGGGGGTGGAGGGGAGACGGGGGCGGGGGGTGGAGGGGAGACGGGGGCGGGGGGTGGAGGGGAGACGGGGGCGGGGGGTGGAGGGGAGACGGGGGCGGGGGGTGGAGGGGAGACGGGGGCGGGGGGTGGAGGGGAGACGGGGGCGGGGGGTGGAGGGGAGACGGGGGCGGGGGGTGGAGGGGAGACGGGGGCGGGGGGTGGAGGGGAGAGTGGTGGAAGTGGGGGCGGAGAATGCCAGGGCGGGGGTTGGAGGGGAGACGGGGGCGGGGGGTGGAGGGGAGACGGGGGCGGGGGGGTGGAGGGGAGACGGGGGTGGGGGGGAGACGGGGGCGAGTGGTGGAAGTGGGGGCGGAGAATGCCAGGGCGGGGGTTGGAGGGGAGACGGGGGCGGGGGGGTGGAGGGGAGACGGGGGTGGAGGGGAGACGGGGGCGGGGGGTGGAGGGGAGACGGGGGATGGAGGGGAGACGGGGAGACGGGGGATGGAGGGGAGACGGGGGCGGGGGATGGAGGGGAGACGGGGGCGGGGGATGGAGGGGAGACGGGGGCGGGGGATGGAGGGGAGACGGGGGCGGGGGATGGAGGGGAGACGGGGGCGGGGGATGGAGGGGAGACGGGGGCGGGGGATGGAGGGGAGACGGGGGCGGGGGATGGAGGGGAGACGGGGGCGGGGGATGGAGGGGAGACGGGGGCGGGGGATGGAGGGGAGAGGGGGGCGGGGGATGGAGGGGAGAGGGGGGCGGGGGATGGAGGGGAGAGGGGGGCGGGGGATGGAGGGGAGAGGGGGGCGGGGGATGGAGGGGAGAGGGGGCGGGGGATGGAGGGGAGAGGGGGGCGGGGGATGGAGGGGAGACGGGGGCGGGGGATGGAGGGGAGACGGGGGCGGGGGATGGAGGGGAGACGGGGGCGGGGGATGGAGGGGAGACGGGGGCGGGGGATGGAGGGGAGACGGGGGCGGGGGATGGAGGGGAGACGGGGGCGGGGGATGGAGGGGAGACGGGGGCGGGGGATGGAGGGGAGACGGGGGCGGGGGATGGAGGGGAGACGGGGGCGGGGGATGGAGGGGAGACGGGGGCGGGGGATGGAGGGGAGACGGGGGCGGGGGATGGAGGGGAGACGGGGGCGGGGGATGGAGGGGAGACGGGGGCGGGGGATGGAGGGGAGACGGGGGCGGGGGATGGAGGGGAGACGGGGGCGGGGGATGGAGGGGAGACGGGGGCGGGGGATGGAGGGGAGACGGGGGCGGGGGATGGAGGGGAGACGGGGGCGGGGGATGGAGGGGAGACGGGGGCGGGGGATGGAGGGGAGACGGGGGCGGGGGATGGAGGGGAGACGGGGGCGGGGGATGGAGGGGAGACGGGGGCGGGGGATGGAGGGGAGACGGGGGCGGGGGGTGGAGGGGAGACGGGGGCGGGGGGTGGAGGGGAGACGGGGGCGGGGGGTGGAGGGGAGACGGGGGCGGGGGGTGGAGGGGAGACGGGGGCGGGGGGTGGAGGGGAGACGGGGGCGGGGGGTGGAGGGGAGACGGGGGCGGGGGGTGGAGGGGAGACGGGGGCGGGGGGTGGAGGGGAGACGGGGGCGGGGGGTGGAGGGGAGACGGGGGCGGGGGGTGGAGGGGAGACGGGGGCGGGGGGTGGAGGGGAGACGGGGGCGGGGGGTGGAGGGGAGACGGGGGCGGGGGGTGGAGGGGAGACGGGGGCGGGGGGTGGAGGGGAGACGGGGGCGGGGGGTGGAGGGGAGACGGGGGCGGGGGGTGGAGGGGAGACGGGGGCGGGGGGTGGAGGGGAGACGGGGGCGGGGGGTGGAGGGGAGACGGGGGCGGGGGGTGGAGGGGAGACGGGGGCGGGGGGTGGAGGGGAGACGGGGGCGGGGGGTGGAGGGGAGACGGGGGCGGGGGGTGGAGGGGAGACGGGGGCGGGGGGTGGAGGGGAGACGGGGGCGGGGGGTGGAGGGGAGACGGGGGCGGGGGGTGGAGGGGAGACGGGGGCGGGGGGTGGAGGGGAGACGGGGGCGGGGGGTGGAGGGGAGACGGGGGCGGGGGGTGGAGGGGAGACGGGGGCGGGGGGTGGAGGGGAGACGGGGGCGGGGGGTGGAGGGGAGACGGGGGCGGGGGGTGGAGGGGAGACGGGGGCGGGGGGTGGAGGGGAGACGGGGGCGGGGGGTGGAGGGGAGACGGGGGCGGGGGGTGGAGGGGAGACGGGGGCGGGGGGTGGAGGGGAGAGTGGTGGAAGTGGGGGCGGAGAATGCCAGGGCGGGGGTTGGAGGGGAGACGGGGGCGGGGGGTGGAGGGGAGACGGGGGCGGGGGGGTGGAGGGGAGACGGGGGTGGGGGGGAGACGGGGGCGAGTGGTGGAAGTGGGGGCGGAGAATGCCAGGGCGGGGGTTGGAGGGGAGACGGGGGCGGGGGGGTGGAGGGGAGACGGGGGTGGAGGGGAGACGGGGGCGGGGGGTGGAGGGGAGACGGGGGATGGAGGGGAGACGGGGAGACGGGGGATGGAGGGGAGACGGGGGCGGGGGATGGAGGGGAGACGGGGGCGGGGGATGGAGGGGAGACGGGGGCGGGGGATGGAGGGGAGACGGGGGCGGGGGATGGAGGGGAGACGGGGGCGGGGGATGGAGGGGAGACGGGGGCGGGGGATGGAGGGGAGAGGGGGGCGGGGGATGGAGGGGAGAGGGGGGCGGGGGATGGAGGGGAGAGGGGGGCGGGGGATGGAGGGGAGAGGGGGGCGGGGGATGGAGGGGAGAGGGGGGCGGGGGATGGAGGGGAGAGGGGGGCGGGGGATGGAGGGGAGACGGGGGCGGGGGATGGAGGGGAGACGGGGGCGGGGGATGGAGGGGAGACGGGGGCGGGGGATGGAGGGGAGACGGGGGCGGGGGATGGAGGGGAGACGGGGGCGGGGGATGGAGGGGAGACGGGGGCGGGGGATGGAGGGGAGACGGGGGCGGGGGATGGAGGGGAGACGGGGGCGGGGGATGGAGGGGAGACGGGGGCGGGGGATGGAGGGGAGACGGGGGCGGGGGATGGAGGGGAGACGGGGGCGGGGGATGGAGGGGAGACGGGGGCGGGGGATGGAGGGGAGACGGGGGCGGGGGATGGAGGGGAGACGGGGGCGGGGGATGGAGGGGAGACGGGGGCGGGGGATGGAGGGGAGACGGGGGCGGGGGATGGAGGGGAGACGGGGGCGGGGGATGGAGGGGAGACGGGGGCGGGGGATGGAGGGGAGACGGGGGCGGGGGATGGAGGGGAGACGGGGGCGGGGGATGGAGGGGAGACGGGGGCGGGGGATGGAGGGGAGACGGGGGCGGGGGATGGAGGGGAGACGGGGGCGGGGGATGGAGGGGAGACGGGGGCGGGGGATGGAGGGGAGACGGGGGCGGGGGATGGAGGGGAGACGGGGGCGGGGGATGGAGGGGAGACGGGGGCGGGGGATGGAGGGGAGACGGGGGCGGGGGATGGAGGGGAGACGGGGGCGGGGGATGGAGGGGAGACGGGGGCGGGGGATGGAGGGGAGACGGGGGCGGGGGATGGAGGGGAGACGGGGGCGGGGGATGGAGGGGAGACGGGGGCGGGGGATGGAGGGGAGACGGGGGCGGGGGATGGAGGGGAGACGGGGGCGGGGGATGGAGGGGAGACGGGGGCGGGGGATGGAGGGGAGACGGGGGCGGGGGATGGAGGGGAGACGGGGGCGGGGGATGGAGGGGAGACGGGGGCGGGGGATGGAGGGGAGACGGGGGCGGGGGATGGAGGGGAGACGGGGGCGGGGGATGGAGGGGAGACGGGGGCGGGGGATGGAGGGGAGACGGGGGCGGGGGATGGAGGGGAGACGGGGGCGGGGGATGGAGGGGAGACGGGGGCGGGGGATGGAGGGGAGACGGGGGCGGGGGATGGAGGGGAGACGGGGGCGGGGGATGGAGGGGAGACGGGGGCGGGGGATGGAGGGGAGACGGGGGCGGGGGATGGAGGGGAGACGGGGGCGGGGGATGGAGGGGAGACGGGGGCGGGGGATGGAGGGGAGACGGGGGCGGGGGATGGAGGGGAGACGGGGGGGGCGAAGTGTGTTGGAGGGGCGGGCCTGGGGGCTCTGTGCCTCAGTGCGGGGAGTGTTTAGATTGGAGTGGACGGGTTGACTGCGCAGTTGGTGGTTGGTGGATGTGGTGTGGTTGGCGTCGCGGGGGCGTGGCTCCGGGGTGGCCGGGGCTGGGGGCTCGACATCCGGGGGTGTTCGGCATTTGGGAAGGATTCTGACGGGGCGGGTCAGGTTGGGTGCGGGGGGAGTGTTCCCGGTGTTGGGTGGGTCCGGGGGGGGGGGGGGGGCACGTTCTTGGGATGGGGGGGTGGGCTGTTTGGAGCTGGGATTGGGAGAGACTTCTTCACTCGGGGAGTTGTTGGCCTGTGGGGTTCCCTGGCACGGAGAATTGTTGATGCCAGTTCATTGGATGCGTTCAGGAGGGAGTTGGATGTGGTCCTTGCGGCTGGGGGGGTCGGGGGCTGTGGAGGGGGCGTGGGGGGGGGGGGGGTTGCGGGGTGGGTGATCAGCCATGATCTTGTTGAATGGCGGTGCAGGCTCGAAGGGCCGAATTGCCTACTCCTGCACCTATTTTCTATGTTTCTAAAAGGTTAGTATGCAGACACAGCAAGTGATCAGGAAGGCCAATGGAATCTTGGCCTTTATTGCAAAGGGGATGGAGTATAAAAGCAGGGAAGTCTTGTTACAGTTATACAGGGTATTGGTGAGGCCACACCTGGAATACTGCATAGTGGAGGCAGAGGCCTCTAAAGGCCCAGTGGGAGGTCGGACAGGCGGCGGCAGTCAAGAGGCGGGAGTTCATGGAGGCAGAGGCCTATAAAGGCCAGCTTGTGCAGCTGCAGCAGGGAGAGAAGGCAAAAAAAAATAGAAAGAAATTGAAGGGTGACGTCACAGCCAAGGTGGTAAGTGATTGGTGAGTAGTTTTTCTTTTTTTTTTAAATCAGTAAGTAACCTTTAGCATTGTTGTTGCCAAATTGAGTTTATCTAAGGGTTATGTCATGGCAGGACAGCTCGGACACGTGTTATGCTCCTCCTGTAATATGTGGGAAGTCAGGGACGCTTCCGGTGTCCCTGACGATACGTGTGCGGGAAGTGCATCCGCCTGCAGCTCCTGACGGACCGCATTGCGGCACTGGAGCTGCGGGTGGATTCACTCTGGAGCATCCACATTGCTGAAAATGACGAGGGAAATTGTGTTAGGGAAATTGATGGGACTGATGGCCAATAAATCCCCGGGGCCTGATAGTCTACATCCCATAGTACTTAAGGAAGTGGTCCTAGAAATAGTGGATGCATTGGTGATTATTTTCCAACAGTCTATCGACTCTGGATCAGTTCCTATGGACCGGAGGGTAGCTAATGTAACACCACATTTTAAAAAAGGAGGGAGAGAAAACAGGTAATTATTGATCGGTTAGCCTGACATCAGTAGTGGGGAAAATGTTGGAATCAAACATTAAGGATGAAATAGCAGCGCATTTGGAAAGCAGTGACAGGAGTGGACCAAGTCAGCATGGATTTATGGAAGGGAAATCATGCTTGACGAATCTTCTGGAATTTTTGGATGATGTAACTAGCAGAGTGGACAAGGGAGAACCAGTGGATGTGGTGTATTTGGACTTTCAAAAGGCTTTTGACAAGGTCCCACACAAGAGATTGGTGTGCAAAATCAAAGCACATGGTATTGGGGGTAATGTACTGACGTGGATAGAGAACTGGTTGGCAGACAGGAAGCAGAGAGTCGGGATAAATGGCTCCTTTTCAGAATGGCAGGCAGTGACTAGTGGAGTGCCGCAGGGCTCAGTGCTGGAACCCCAGCTCTGTACAATATACATTAATGAGAATGAAACAGTTAATTCAGAGACCATGGTCCAGAACTTAAAGAAGGGTAACTTTGAAGGTATGAGGCATGAATTGGCTAAGATAGATTGGCTAATGATACTTAAGGGGTTGACTGTGGATGGGCAATGGCAGACATTTAGAGACCGCATGGATGAATTACAACAATTGTACATTCCTGTCTGGCGTAAAAATAAAAAAGGGAAGGTGGCTCAACCGTGGCTATCTAGGGAAATCAGGGATCGTATTAAAGCCAAGGAAATGGCATACAAATTGGCCAGAAATAGCAGCGGACCTGGGGACTGGGAGAAATTTAGAACTCAGCAGAGGAGGACAAAGGGTTTGATTAGGGTAGGGAAAATGGAGTACGAGAAGAAGCTTGCAGGGAACATTAAGGCGGATTGCAAAAGTTTCTATAGGTATGTAAAGAGAAAAAGGTTAGTAAAGACAAACGTAGGTCCCCTGCAGTCAGAATCAGGGGAAGTCATAACGGGGAACAAAGAAATGGCAGACCAATTGAACAAGTACTTTGGTTCAGTATTCACTAAGGAGGACACAAACAACCTTCCGGATATAAAAGTGGTCAGAGGGTCTATTAAGGAGGAGGAACTGAGGGAAATCTTTATTAGTCGGGAAATTGTGTTGGGGAAATTGATGGGATTGAAGGCCGATAAATCCCCAGGGCCTGATGGACTGCATCCCAGAGTACTTAAGGAGGTGGCCTTGGAAAAGCGGATGCATTGACAGTCATTTTCCAACATTCCATTGACTCTGGATCAGTTCCTATCGCGTGGAGGGTAGCCAATGTAACCCCACTTTTAAAAAAGGAGGGAGAGAAAGCAGGGAATTATAGACCGGTCAGCCTGACCTCAGTAGTGGGTAAAATGATGGAATCAATTATTAAGGATGTCATAGCAGCGCATTTGGAAAATGGTGACCTGATAGGTCCAAGTCAGCATGGATTTGTGAAAGGGAGATCATGCTTGACAAATCTTCTGGAATTTTTTGAGGATGTTTCCAATAAAGTGGACAAAGGAGTACCAGTTGATGTGGTATATTTGGACTTTCAGAAGGCTTTCGACAAAGTCCCACACAGGAGATTAATGTGCAAAGTTAAAGCACATGGGATTGGGGGTAGTGTGCTGACGTGGATTGAGAACTGGTTGTCAGACAGGAAGCAAAGAGTAGGAGTAAATGGGTACTTTTCAGAATGGCAGGCAGTGACTAGTGGGGTACCGCAGGGTTCTGTGCTGGGGCCCCAGCTGTTTACATTGTACATTAATGATTTAGACGAGGGGATTAAATGTAGTATCTCCAAATTTGCGGATGACACTAAGTTGGGTGGCAGTGTGAGCTGCGAGGAGGATGCTATGAGGCTACAGAGTGACTTGGATAGGTTAGGTGAGTGGGCAAATGCGTGGCAGATGAAGTATAATGTGGATAAATGTGAGGTTATCCACTTTGGTGGTAAAAACAGAGAGATAGACTATTATCTGAATGGTGACAGATTAGGAAAAGGGAAGGTGCAACGAGACCTGGGTGTCATGGTACATCAGTCATTGAAGGTTGGCATGCAGGTACAGCAGGCGGTTAAGAAAGCAAATGGCATGTTGGCCTTCATAGCGAGGGGATTTGAGTACAGGGGCAGGGAGGTGTTGCTACAGTTGTACAGGGCCTTGGTGAGGCCACACCTGGAGTATTGTGTACAGTTTTGGTCTCCTAACTTGAGGAAGGACATTCTTGCTATTGAGGGAGTGCAGCGAAGATTCACCAGACTGATTCCCGGGATGGCGGGACTGACCTATCAAGAAAGACTGGATCAACTGGGCTTGTATTCACTGGAGTTCAGAAGAGTGAGAGGGGACCTCATAGAAACGTTTAAAATTCTGACG
>NW_027252087.1:0-31054 GCF_044704955.1 Pristiophorus japonicus | reverse complement strand
CAGAGACAGATTCTCATAGGGTAAGAGTGGAGACAGGGTCCAGCTTAATAACAGCAAACGAATGGCCCAACGTAAGAATAGCAAAGACAGGGTGTGGTCCAACAATAATAGAGCCAGATTCTGGTGTTATACTAAACACAAGGCTGAATTTCGTGTGAAGATAGCAAAGGCAATATCTAGTGCAAAAAACACCCAAAGATTAGATCTTATATAATATTGTTTGCAAGTCACCAGTCGTTATAACTGCAAATGCTTTGTCTGATGTCTAATAACAGAGTGAAGGCCCACATCAGAATGAATGTGTGGGGTTAGTGTAATAACACAGGCACCGTATTGTGTAATGGGACCAGGGAACAGATCATGTCAGTCTTGGCTCAGTGGCAGAACTCTCACACCTCAGTCAGGTAATCGTGGTTTAAGTTCCCAATGCAGAGACCCGAGCACATAATCTATGCCGAGTCTCCAGGTGCCAATACTGAGTAAATACAGGCCAGCTAACAGGAAGCAAAGAGTAATTGTTGAAAATGTGCTTTTGCGACCTGAAGGCTGTGTTCAGTGGAGTTCCGCAAGGCTCAGTACTCAGTCCGTTGCTTTTTGTATTCTGTTTTAATAACTTGGTCTTGAATGTTGGGCATATGATTAAGAGTTTTGCAGAGGAAACCCAAATAGGCAGTGTGATAGATAATGATGAATAAAGCTGAGGACTGCTGGAGGTACCAATGTACTACTCAGGTGGGCAAAACAGAAGCAAGTGGATAAGTGTGAGGTAATACACATAAGGTGGTCCAACAAGGCAAGGAATAAACATTAAATTATATGACACTGAATAGTGTAGAGGATCAATGGGACCTTGGCGTGTTGATGCACAAGCCCTGAATATAGCAGGCCAGGTAGATAAGGTGGTTAGGAGGCATAGGAATACTTGCCTTTATTCGTCGAGTCATGGAATACAAGAGCAAGGAAGTTATTCTTGAAATGTATAAAACACTTGTTCGGACACATCTGTAGTATTCTGTGCATTTCTGGGCAGCACATTACAGGATAAATGTGATTGCACTGGAAAGGGTGCTGAGGAGATTTGCAAGAATGTTGCATGGACTTGAGAATTTTGGCTTTGAGGAAAGATTTGAGATGCTGGATCTGTTTGCTTTGGAACAGTGGAGGCTGAGGGAAGACATGATTGAGGTACATAACATTTAGAGGGGTGAAAAAACAGCAGCGTGGATGGACCTGTTTCGCTTGGCAAATGGGTAACAACCAGGGGGCATAGATTTGAAGTAATTGGGGGGAAGTTTGGAGTGGAGTTAAGCAGAAATGGACTCACCCAGGTGGTGGTGGGTGCGTGTAAATCACAGTCTGAAAGGATGGCAGAAGCCTTCACCACATTGAAAAAATAGTTGGATGTGCACTTAAAATGTCGAAACCTACAAGGCTACGGACCAAGAGATGGAAACTGGGATTAGGCTGGATAGCTGTTGGTCTGCCGACGCAGATATGATGGAACGAAATAGCCTCCTACTAAGCTGTAAATTTCTATGATTCATGACTATAACATACTCCTCATGATCCTTTGTCTCTACATAATAGATGCCCAGTTGGTGTAACATTACCAGGAGGGTGTGTAGTGGAGCGCAAATGGAATTTGGTTTGAGAATAACACGGGCAAGTGATAAAAACAGATGCGAGGTCTCGTGTAAAAATAAAGGAGCGGGACTGGACTGAAAGCTGAAAGTTGCCGTGAGAAGTAAAAATGCTCCAGGCAGCTTTTCCAGATTACATGAGATAGATGCAGGGAAAGAAGTTTTCGTGGATGTAGGGCTGGAAAGTATTCCCTGGGTTTTAATTGTAACCACAACAAAGGGAGGTTCATGTGGCACAATAGACGCTTCATTACTTTCTCCAGAAGCGACATAAGCTCTAATGGGAGAACATACTAATATCTTTTGCCCACTATTTTCATGCTGGAGCCAGGACATTATGGCTAAAGCTTCATAAATGATAGGTAGGCCCCAGCTGTATTCGTGTGTTCAATTTTGAACTCTAAGCTTTTATTTATGGTGCCCATAAAGAATGATAAAAAGACAAATAAAGACAGAATTAGACATAAAAACAGGAGACATGAGGTGGTGAGTGATAAACGCTGAGAAATAGAATAACAGAATGAACATAAAAAAAAATAAATGGGAGAAGTAGTAGGCCATTTGTCCCCTCGAGCCTTCTCCACCATTCAATAAGACTATGGCTGATCTGATCCTAGACTCAGCTCCAATTCCCTGCTCACTCTCCATACCCCATTATTCCCTTATCCCTTAAAAATCTGTAATTCTGCGCCATTAACTTTATTCAATGATCCAGCCTCCACATTTCTCTGGGGCAGAGAATTCCACAGATTCCAATTCGCTGCTAGAAGCTATTCCTCCTCAACACAGATGTCTTGAGACTCTGCTCCTCGTTCTTGTTTTGCCTATGAGTGGAAATATCCTCACTGCATTCACCTTGTGTAGAGTCTCATTATCTTATATATTTCGATAAGCTCACCTCACATTCTTCTGAGCTGCAACGTGCACAGGCCCAGCCTATGCCACCTATCTTCATAAGTCAAACACCTGATCTCTGGAATCAACCAAGTGAATCTACTTTGAACTGCCTCCAATGCAAGTATATCCTTTCTTAAATAAAGAGGCCAACACTGTACGCAGTACTCCAGATGTGGCCTCACCAATACCTTGTTCAGTTATAGCAGGACTTCAGTGCTTTTATACTTCGTCCCCCTTTCAATAAAGGCCAAAATTCAATTTGCCTTCATGATTACTTGCCGTACCTGCATGCTAACGTTTTTATGTCTCATGCACAAAGACACGCACGCCCCATGTACTTCAGCACATTGCAATTTTTCTCCATTTAAAAAATAGTTTGCTGTTCTATTTTTTTGCTAAAATGGATAACCTCACATTTTTCCACTTTATACTCCATCTGCCAACATTTTTCCCACTCACTTAGCCTGTCTATATTTCTTTGCAGATTGTTGTGTCTTCCTCAATATTTGCTTTCCCACCGATCTTAGTTTCATCTGTAAACTTGGCTGTATTACACTCGGTACCTACATCCAATTCATTGATGTATTTTGTAAATAGTTTAGGCCTCAGCGTCACTCCCTGCGGCATCCCGCTAGTTAATGTTTGCCAAACGGAAAATTACACATTTATCCCGACACATTTTTCTGTTAGTTATCCAATCATCTATCCATGCTAATATATTACCACCAACTACATGAACATTTAATTTGTGCAGTAACATTTTACGTGGCAACGTATCGAACGTGTGCTGGAAATCCAAATATACCACATCCGCTGGTTGCCCTTTATCCACCCTACAAGTTACATCCACAAAGAATTCTGGCACATTTATCAAATATGATTTCAATTTCATAAAATCATGTTGACTCTGATTAATTGAACTATGCGTTTACAAATATTCTACTATTGATTCCTTAATAATGGACAGATGTTAGACTAACTGGTCTGTAGTTTCCTGCTTTTTGTCTACCACCTTGTTTTAAACATGGCCGTTACATCTGCTGTTTTCCAATCCATTGGGTATAGTGCATTAATAACTGAGACAGGGTAACTAGTGTAACTTTAGCAGGAATAGGGTCTAGCGCAATACAAATAGAAACCAGATTTGGTGTAATATAAAAATAGACATATTCTGGTGAAATAATTCTAGTGACCGGATCGAGTGTAATATAAAAAAGACGTGGCTTAATGTAGCAATAACCGAGACAATTCCTGGTGCAATATAAACAAATACATGGTTTAGAGTAATATAAAAATAAATAAAGCCTTGTGCAATTTGAACAGAGAAAAAGAATTATGCATTAATAATTGAGACAGCATCTAAGGCAATATAAAAGGAGTCACGGCCTTGTTTAATATAATTAGATACCGGATCTCGTATAATATAAACAGAGACTTGGTCTAGTGCAGTAATAACTGAGGCAGCGTTTTTTGTATTATGAACCGAGACATAGCCTAGTATAATATAAACAGAGACAGTTTCTAGTGTATTATAAATAGAGACTTGATCTAGCGTAATCGAAACAGAGACATGGTTTATATAATATAAAAATGGACAGACCTAGTCCAATATAAATAGTGACAGTGTCTAGTGTAATATCAACAGACACAAGCTCAAATGCAGTAATAACTGATACAGAGGCTAGCGTGGTAATAACTAAACACGGTCTATTACAGTAATAACTGAGAGCCGATCTGCTGTGATATCATAGAATCATGGATGCTTACATCTTAATGAAGCCATTCGGTCCATCGCGCCTGTACCGTCACTTTGAAAGACCAGGTATGCATAGTTCTATGGTGCCGCATTTTGTCCCTAACGCTATTATTTCCTCATCCCCAATTCACTTTTAAAATTATTTATGGAATCATCTTTCATCACCACTTCTCGTGGAGCGTTCCAGATTCCTACAACACTCTGCGTGAAACAACCAACATATTCTTCTCCCCTCTAGATCTTTTGCCAATGCGTTTAAATCTGTGCCCTCTGCTTATTCACCCACTCGCCAGCGGGAACTGCTCCTCTATAGCTATTCTATTACTACCTCTCCTCACCTTGAATACCTCTTTTAAGTCGCTTCTGAAACTTCACTGTTGCAAGGAGAACAGTGATGAATTTCCTAAACTCTTCTCATAACTCAGGTCCCTCATTCCTGCTAACAACTTGTTAAACCTCATCTTACTCTTGCTAATACTTTACATCGTTATGGAAATGTGGTGCACAGAATTGTGCATAATATTCCAGCTGAGGCCGAAGGCCTAATATAAAGAGAGATAATGTGCACTACAGTAATAACTGAGAGAGAGTCTAGTGTAATGTAAATAGAGACAGTGTTAAGTGTAATATAAAAAGAGATACGGTATAGTGTCGTATAAGCAGAGACGGGGTCTAGAGTAATATGAACAGAGATATGGTCCAGTGCCATATTATCAGAGAAAAGATCTAGTGTAATATAAACCTGTATAGTGTCTAGTGCCATATTAACAGAGACAAGGTCGAGAGTTATAAAAAAAGAGACCTGATCTAGTGTAATATAAACAGAGACAGGGTATAGTGCAGTAATAACTGAGTCGTGGTCAAGTGTAATATAAACAGAGACAGGGTCTCATGGAGTAATAACTGAGAGACCATCTGCTGCGATTCCAGAGAATCAAAGAACCTTAGATCTCAAAGGAAGCCATTGGGTACATTGCGCCTGTGCTGTCCCTTTGCATGAAAAAAAATTCTCCACTTTTCCCTCTAGATCTTATGGCAATGCTTTTAAGTCCATGACCTCTGCTTAGTGGGAACCGCTATTCTATATAATTGAATCATAGAAATTTACAGCACGGTAGCAAGCCATTTCGGCCCATCGTATCAGCGCCGGCCGACCAATGAACTATCCAGCCTAATCGCATTTTCCAACTCTTGCTTCATAGCCTTGTAGGTTACAACACTTTAATTGTACTTCCACGTATCCTTAAAATGATGTGAGGATTCATGCATTTACCTGTCTTTCAGGCTGTGAGTTCCAGACTTCAGCATTCCTCTGGATAAAGACATTTCCTCTCAAATCGGCTCTACAATATTAAAACATCTCATCATGTTGAAGAGCTCTATTAGGTCGCTTCTTAAAATTTTTATTCCAGGGAGATCAGTTCTAACTTTTCCAACCTCTAACTGAATTCCATCATCCCTGTTAACAACGTACTAAACCTCGTTTGCACACTTTCCATTGGCTGTAATTCGTTATAGAAACGTGGTGCCCAGAATTGTCCAAAATAATCAAGCTGATACCTAAGGCCTAATATCAACAGAGATATGGTGCAATGCAGTAATAACTGAGTAAGGGTCTCGAGTCATTTAAACAGAGACTGTGTCTAGTGTAATATAAACAGAGACAGGGTCTAGTGTAATATAAACAAAGACAGTTTAAAAGCTGAGAAAGTGTATAGTGCTATATAGACAAAGACATGGTCTCATGTAATATAAACAGATACATTGTCTACCCAGTAATAATCGAGATATGGTATTTTACAATATAAAGAAAAAATATAGTCAAGTGTAATATAAACTGTGACATCGTCAGCTGAATTCAGACAGAGCCTGAGGTAATATAAACATGTGTAAACCAGTAATATTTAAGACAGGCCGTAATTTATTAAAATCTGATGCATTGTCTAGTGCATTAATGCGTTAGACAGCTTCTAATTTAAGATAAACAGAGACAGGGTATAATTCAATAAAGCAGTTGATCTCGTGCTGCATTCACTAAAACAGTGCACTAGATATTTTGCAAAATCATTTTAATCTATGACCACTGCTTATTCACGCACTCGCCAGAAGGAACTGCTCTTCCGTAGCTGCTCTGTTAAACCACCCTCTCTTCATCTTGAAGACTTCTTTTAGTTCACTTCTTAAACTTCATTGTTCGAAGAAGAACAGTCCTAACTTTCGTAACCTCTTCTCTTAACTGAAGTCCCTCATCCCAGTTAACAATCTGTTAAACCTCATCTGAACCCTTTCAAAAGCTCTTATATTTTATGGAAATGTGGTGCATAGAATTGTCCATAATATTCCATCTGAGGCTTAAGGCCTAATCTAAGTAGATGTATGGTTCAATGAGGTACTTTGTGAGACAGTGTCTAGTGTATTGTAGGCAGAGATCGGGTCCAGTGCAATATACGCAGTGGCAGGGTCTTGTGTAATGAAAACAGAGACAGGATCTAGTATAATCTAAACATAGACAACGTCTTGTGTTATATAAACAGACACAGGGCCTAGTGTAATATAAGTAGATATAGGGTCCAGTGCATTATAAAAGTGACAGGGTCTAGTTCAATATAAATATAGACAAGTTCTAGTATAATATAAATAGAGATATGACGCAAGACGTTAATAACTGAGTTAGGATCTAGTTTATAGAAACAGGGACAATGTCTAGTGTAATAGGAACAGATAGAGTATCTCGTGTAATATAAATAGAGACGCTGTCTAGTGTAATATAAACATAGACATGGTCTACTGTTGTAGAAATTCAAACAGGCCTAGTGCTATATGAACAAAGACATGGGCTAGTGCAGAAATAAATGAGACAGGTTATAGTCCAGTAATAAATGAAAGAGATTCTTTTACAGTAATAATTGAGAAGGCCTATTGTCATTCAGACCGATACATGGTTTCGAGTAGTGATATCGAAGATAGAGTGTAGTATAATATAAACCGAGACATTGTCTAGTATAATATAAACAGAGATAGGGTCTAATGTATTATAATTAGAGACAGGGTCGACTGTAACATTAACAATATTAACTGAGATAGGGTTTAGTATAATATAAATAGGGATATGGTCAATGGCAGAAATAATTGAGAAATGTCATAGTGTGATCCAGACAGCCTCATGGTCTAGTGTAATAAAAACAGAGTGAGTGCAGTAATAACTGAGGCAGGGTCTAATGTAAGGTAAACAGAGACATGGTCTAGTGCAATATTAGCAGAGACAGGATCTAGTGTAATATAAACAGAGACAGCGTCCAGTGTAATATAAACAGAGACAGGGTCTAGTGTAATATAAACAGAGACAGGGTTGAATATAATATAAATAGAAAGCAAATAGTTTAATATAAATGGATACAAGGTCTAATACAATACTAACTGTGAGAGGGCCAATGGTAATATAAACATGTCTGTGGCAATAATATTTCAGACAGGTCTAGTTTAATACAGACTAATTCGTGCTGTCGTACATTAATGAATGAGGCAGGGTCCAGTGTAACATATACAAGCAGGGTCTAATTTATTATAACACGGGGTCTAGTGCTGTAATCACTAAGGCAACCTTCTACATCTTTTGCCAGTGCTTATAAATCTATGATTTAGGGTGATGGAACCACTGACTAGAGGGAACCACTATTCTATATCTGCTCTAACAAGTCCTCTGATCATCTTGAAGAACTTTGTTAGGTCTCTTATTCAATTACACTGTTCCAAGACGGACACTTTTAGTCTTACTAACTTCATCTTATAACTGAAGTCCCTCATCACTGGCAACAACCTGTTAAACCTCGACTTCACTTCTTCTAATTCCTTTGCATGGTTTTTGAAATATGGTGCCCAGAACAGTACATATTGCTCTAGCTGAGGACGAACGCCTAATACAAATAGAGATACGGTCCATTGCAGTAATAATTGAGACAGAGCCGAAGGAAATATAAACAGAGAAATATTCCAGGGTAGTAATATTTCAGACAGGGTCATGGTTAATACAGAAAGAAAAATTGTCTCGTGCAGTAATAATGAAAACAGTGACGAGTGTGCTTTAAACAGAAACAGGGTCTGCAATATAAGCAGGGACAGTGTCTTATGTAATATAAACAGAGACATGGTATTGTGTAATATAAACAGAGACAGGGCCTAGAGTAATATAAACAGATATATGTTCAAGTTTAATATAAATAGAGACAGGGTCGAGTGTAATAGAACGAGAAACAGGGACTGGTGCACTAATACATTGCACAACGCTGTCCGGTGGTAAACCTAACTCCTGCTAGTTGAAACACTTTCTCACTAGTTACTCGATTAAAACCCGTCATAAGTTTGAACACCTCGATTCCATTCTCCGGTCTCATGATAACAACCCCCGCTTCCAGCTGCTCTGCTGATACACCTCACGGAGTGTAAAACACAAGTTCCATGAGTCCTCTTGCCTCGGGCACTTCCAGATGTGGAGTCGCTGAAACATCTATATGGAAATCAGCTGTTACAACAGTGCGGGAATATTATCCCAGGGAAGACAAGCTCATTAGCCCAGGGATTTAAACCAACCGTATAAGATTCAGCGCAGGCACTGAAATTTAGACATGCTGAGCTAAATGGAAACATTTGAAAAATCAAGCTGTGATATGTTAAAGCTCGGCACGATGCGATCGCTCTCGTCTCTGAGTGAGAAAACTGTCGATACAATGTCCACTCCAGAGTCTTGAACACATAATCTAGGCTAACACTGCCGATGCCAGTCCTGAGGGAGTGCTGTACTGTCGCTGATGAACTATTTTGGATGAGACGTTAAATCGAGGCTCTGTCATCCCAAATAACAAATAGAAATTCTGCGGGTGCAGTTCTGACGAACGGTCATCGACCCAAAACATTTACTCTATTTCTCTTCACAGATACTTTCCGAACTGCTGAGATGTCCAGCATTTTCTGTTTTTATTGCTGACTTCCCCCTCTGTTGGATGTACTCGACTGAACGGCACTACTTAAAATGGCTGGGGCTATCACGCCAGTGTCGATGACAATTTTTTATCAATCAACCAACATTGCTAAAAAAGCAGATTATCAATTCATGATCACATTGCTGTTTGTGGGATATTTATCGTCACGATTTGACTGCCGTTTATCCTAAGTTATAACAGAGACAGTACTTCAAACGTACTGCATTGGGTGTGAAGCGCTTTGGGACATCCCGAGATCGTGAAAGGTGCTCTATAAATAGAAGTTAGTTCTAAATGCCAATAATTGTAAATACAAGTTGCGATAGACACTCTTCTGGTTGTTGTTTTAACTTGTTTATTTTAAATGGCTTGAGTCTTGCGCTAAATCCAGTGAAATACTAGTCAGTTGAGAGAAGTTCCACTGATTTTTGCAGCAGAATTTACAAAAGTGAACATTTAATTTTAATATTTTCACTTTGATATAAATCACATCTGTTCTCTTTGAAGAAAACAGAAACCGATGTCACTGATCGAGATATTTATATGTGTTTGTACCAGCTTTAAATATTCTTAAAACAAACCCTTGTTGTGGGTTCAGACTAATCAGTTCGTGACTGTGTTGATTGATTTTACTATCATGAACAATTCATGGAAACCAATGAGACGTTTATGCAAATAAACACCGAAATAGAAGTCCCAGATTAGAATTTCGAGCGACAGAAACAGTATAAATGTTTCCCCGACAACCCAGAATAGAAATAAACAGAGATAAATGCAAATGTCTCAACGTTTTTCAGCAACAATTAATTTTGGGGACATTTCTCTCAGTTATTGGAGAAAATGGTACTATTGTCAAAATGGAGAAAGGTGCTGTTCACCATGTGTGGTGACGGCTGAAATGTGTTTGCGTCGATTCCATGTATCCACTCCCTCTCTGCCTCTCCCTCCTATTCCCAACTACTGTCAAGCCTCGAAAGAATGCATCATGACCTTTATCTCACAAAAAGATTCAATGCGTAACAAAAGTTTTCCCTCTGCACTATTTCTAGATCTCGAACCAAATTGGTGGGAGTGCTACGAGAGAGTTTTACTCTTAAATGCGTACTGAGAATTGAATTACCTGGGAGTGTTTGATGTGACAGTGAAGAGGGAGCACTATTCTATATCTGCCTTGGCAGTGATTGATGAGAAATTATGGGAAGAGATTTACTCTGTATCTAACCCGTGCTGTATGTGTGCTAGGAGTGTTTGATGGAACAGTGTATCAGGATCTTTACACCGTATCTAACCCCGTGCTGTACCTAACCTGGGAATGTTTGATGGGACAGTATAGAAGTAGCGTACTCCTTATGTATTCCGTGCTTTATCTGGCCTGGTAGTGTTAGATGGGATAGTGGAGAGGAAGCGTTATTCTTAATCTATCCCGTGTTGTACATGGCCTGGAAATGTTTGATGGGACATTGTGGAGGGAGTGTTACTCTTTATCTATCCCGTGCTGTACCTGGCCTGGGAATGTTTGTTTGGCCAGTTTCAGAACTGGCTCCACAATCTCCTGTATCTTGACTATAGGCTTCAAACTTTCCTCTGCACCGTCTTCTAGTATTTTTTGGACATATACTAGCGCACAGCACCAACGTTCGGACGAAGGATCAGCGACGTTAAGCGTTAACTCCGTTTCTTTCTCAGGAGATCCTGCCTGACCTGCTGAGCTGTTCTAGCATTTTCTGTTTTTATTTCATCTTGCAGCATCCACGATATTTTGCTTCAATATTGGGCACGTCAGATGCCGGGCGGAGAAAGTGATTTCCACCTATTTTATATACACATACCTCCCGGGCGTCCAATTACATAGCTTTAATGGAAAGAAATTCGATAAACAGGTTAATGCGATAAACACTTTTACTCACCCTTTTAATGCTGAAGTAAAAGGTGCATCACCACGATTAATGGGTAATAGTACTGAATATGACGTTATTCAAAGACCCTGCAAATATGTGTCCCAAATTACTGTAAGAGTTTGGAGAGGAAAGTGTAGGTATTCGTCATGAATCAGGAGATTGTGGAAAGAGAAATAGTGCAAAGTTCTCCAGAGAGTTCCAAGCTTTCATTCCTTCACAAACGGAGGTATAATAAGTCAGAGAATTACACTTCACATCACATATAGATACAATTTTATCATTACCTTCACTTACAACAATGATTCACACTGGATGTAAATATCGTGAGCTTCTGTGTGATGATGTGTGATCACTGGGCAATAAAGCACAGAGAGTGGTGGATGGATGCACAGTGTCGTGAGTGTGATTTAATCCCCTTTCACGCTGAATACTGCAGACAGATATGGTCAACTTGATGACGGAATAGTCAGTGTGACAGCGCTTTCTATACAAGAGCACAAGACAATGGATTATCAATAAATGTTAAATGCATTAAAAGGTATGCAATTACATTTTGAATGAAAGGAAGTAAAATGTTGAGAAATAATTGGTGAAGATAATCATTTATCTCTGAGAAACGCACTAAGAAACATTAAGAATAACGTGCGTCGTAAACACACTCACACACAAACACACGCACATCTTATAAATAATTATAACAAATACAAGGTGTAGGCATTTTCAGTAACTTTGCTTAATCCGAATGATATTCGTGTCGTTGGTCGATACTCAGATCCAATGGCAGCTCATCCAGGCTAAGCCTAACGCAACAAATGCAAACTGCAAAATATTGCCAGAAAAAAAAACTTAAACTTAAGAAAATTGCGAGCAATCGGCATGGTGTAAAACAACTGTAAATTAGTAATAAGTAGTGCAAAGTGCAGTGTGCATTTTCATGTTTCGACCTGTCCTTCAATCCCAGTCCATCTCTGGGATATTGTTGCAAGATTCAGCCCATCCTTTCAACACACATTTTACAGAAATACTACCAGGTCGTTTAGAAATTGATTGCCTGCAGATGCTGAAATGTATTAATTAAACGAATGGGTTGCTTGCAAACAAAAATAATTTCATCCACTCAGGCAGGCAAATATTTATATCCATCCATCTACCCTTCCATCCATCCATCCATCCGTCAATCCATCCATCCATTCATCCTTCCGTCCGTCCATCCATCCATCCATCCGTCCATCCATCCGTCCGTCCATATATCCATCCGTCCGTCCGTCCATATATCCATACATACATCTAACCAATGGAAATAGTTCTAGTCCAGTAATAACTGCGACATGGTCCACTTTAGTGTAAGCAGATAGAGGGTCCAATGTGATATAACGTTGTCTAGTGCTGTAATAATTGAGACAATTGCGGTATTTGAAAGATGAAATGCCTAATGTAATAAAAACGGTCGACAGAGTCTAGTGTAGTAATAACAGCGAGAGGATCCAGTATAATATAAAGAGAGACAGTCTCTGGTCTAATATAAACAGAGATGGGGTCTGGTGCAGTAATAACTGTGACAGGGTCTAGTGTAACATAAGCACAGACAGGATATAATGGACTTTAATAAGTGATAGGATACATCATAGTCAGTCCCTCGGTTTCGACGAAGACTTTCTCCCACTCGTAGCATGAGTTCTTAGGTGGCTGTACAGTACAATGCGTGAACCACATTTTCTGTCACGGGTGGGACAGATACTCGTTGAGGGAAAGGGTGGGCAGGGAGCCCGGTTTGCTGCGTGCTCCTTCCGCTGCCTGCACTTGATTTCTGCATGCTCTCGGTGATGATACTCGAGGTGCTCAGCGCCCTCCCGAATGCAATTCCTCCACTTAGGGTGGTCTACGGCCAAGGACTCCCAGGTGTCAGTGGGGATGTCGCACTTTATCAGGGAAGCTTTGAGGGTGTCCTTGTAACATTTTCTCTGGCTGCCTTTGGCTTGTGGATGAGTTCTGAGTAGAGTGCTTGCTTTGGGAGTCTCGTGCCTGTCATGCGAACTTTGTGGCCTGCCCAGCGGAGCTGATCAAGTTTGGTCAGTACTTCAATGCTGGGGATGTTAGCCTGGACGAGGATGCTAATGTGTGTGCGTCTGCGCATCCAGGGGATTTGCAAGATCTTGCGGAGACGTCGCTGGTGTCATTTCGACAGCAACTTGCGGTGTCTTTTGTGTATGGTCCACGTCTCTGAGCAATACAGGAGGGCGTGTATTACTATGGCCCTATGGACCATGAGCTTGGTGACAGTTTTGAGGGACTGATCTTCAAAAACCCTTTTCCTCAGGTGGCCGAAGTCTGCACTTGTGCGCTAGAGGCGGTTTTGGATCTCTGCTCTTGTTGATAGGAGGCTCCCTAGTTTGTGGAAATTGTCCAATTGTCCAGGGCCACGCCGTGGATTTTGATTCTTGGGGGGCAGTGCTGTGTGGCAATTACAGGCTGGTGTAGGAGCTTTGTCTCACTAATGTTTAGTGTAAGGCCTATGCTTTCCTCTGCCTCGTGAAATACTTCGAGTATGTCCTGCAGTTCCGCCCCTGAGTATGCACAGACGCAGGCGTCGTCCGCGTACTGTAGCTCGACGACAGAGGTTGGAATGGTCTTGGATCTTGCCTGGAGGCGGCGTAGTTTGAACAGCTTCCCACTGGTTCTGTTGTGTAGCTCCACTCCAGCGGGGAGCTTATAAACTGTGAGGTGGAGCATGGCAGCGAGGAGGATTGAGAAGGGAGTTGGGGCGATGACGCAGCCCTGCTTGACCCCGGTCCCGACATGAATTGGGTCTGTGATGGATCCAGTGGTGAGAATCATGTCTTGCATGTCATCGTGGAGCAGCCGGAGTATGGTGATGTACTTTTGGGGCCATCCGAAATGGAGGAGGACACTCCATAAACCCGCGCATTTGACAGTGTCAAAGGCCTTCGCAAGGTCGAAAAAGACCATGTATAAGGGCTGGCGCTGTTCCATGTATTTTTCGTGCAGCTGTCGTGCTGTAAAATCATATCTGTTGTGCCCCGGAGGAGACGAAATCTGCACTGCGACTCTGGGAGGAGCTCCTCGTCCACGGGGAGAAGTGGATTGAGGAGGAGTCTTGCGATGACTTTCCCAGTGGTTGATCGCAGGGAGATTCCTTTGTAGTTGCCACAGTCGGACATATCCCCGTTTTTAACGATGGTTCCGATTACTGCATCTGTAAGATCTCCTCGTATGTTCTTTTCCCACCAGGTGAGAGAGATAAGCTTGTGTATTTGCGCCAGTAGTGCCTCTCGGCCATACTTCAGTTTCTCATCAGGAATTCCAACTGCTGCCGTAGCCTTATTGTTTGTTAGTTGTCTTTTGGCCTTTTCTACCTCATGAAATGTTAATGTAACATAACAGAGTACCTAGTGTTGTAATAACTGCGACAGGGCTGAGTGCAACGTAAACAGAGACAGAGCATAGTGCAATAATAGCTGAGGCAGATTCTAGTGTATTGTGAACAGAGACAGGATAGAGCGCAATAATAACTGTGGCAGAGCCTAGTGTAAGTTAAATGGAGACAGGGCTTAGTGTCATATAAGCAGATACAGGGTCGAGTGTAGTAACAACTGAGACAAGGTTTCGCATAATATAAACTCAGACTCGGCCTAGCATAATATGAACAGAGACAGGACTTAGTGCAATATAATCAAACACGACACCTCGTGTAATCCAAGCATGGAAATGGTCTAGTGCATTATAAACAGAGACAGGGTTTCGTTTAGTAATAACAGTGGCGGTTCTTGTTAAATATGAACAGACACAGTAGCCCGCAAATTGCGGTTGGAGGCTTCCCGCGGGTAGTTGCCTCAGCCTAGAAACAGTTCTACAAAATTACCTGCAGGTCCTGGAGGAGCCTGTGATTCCGTTGGTGAGGCCTTTTCTTCCCACGCTGTGCAGCACGCTCCCGTCCGGAGGGTTCCCACGCAGAAAATGCAATCACGTATGACTACTCAGCTAATCAGGTACTGTATTCGAGAGTTTTCCCACTAATAGCAATGAGAACTCCATGGTTACGCGTTCTCCTTGCAAAAAAAAACAAACGCACTAACAAAAAATAAAAAAAAGACCTCACTTAACTCATATTAATTTTTCCAATTTTTTAAACAGTTTTGTAATTTGGGTGAAAAATAATCTTACCTTAGTGGGCACAGATTCTAACAATAAAATGTGTTTATTTCATTTAATTCTATGATAGTTGTGCATGTTTCTAAGCACCTGCGCCTGTAAAAGAAGGCTGTGTGCCTGTTTTTTCAGGTGCAAGAATTTTGAGAACATTTTCTGGGAAAGATACGGATAAATGTCACAATCTTGCCCAAGCATATGTCTTCGCTCCCGACGTGTGGATCATCTCTCAAGCTCCAGCTTGAAAGATCGGAAAAGCTGGTTTTCAGCGCTTCCATATTGTGCACTGAAAACCGACATTAACGATGTCTTCCCAGGTCTGTAGAAACTGCGTATGGACAGGGTAGGCCGCGATTTCTGGGGCAATGCCCAGTGCAGTAATAAGTGAGACAGGATCTAGTGTAATATAAACAGAGACAGGGCCTTGTGTAATATAATCAACGACAGGGTGTTGATCAATATATGCAGAGACATGTTCTAGTTTAATATAAACAGATACATAGCCTAATGCAGTAATAAGTGAGACGGGGCCTAGTGTAATAAAGATACAGACCAGGTTTAGTGCAGTAAAAAGTGTGATAATGTATAATGTCATGTAAAAAGAAACACTTTCTAGTGCAGTAAAAAGAGAGACAGGGACTAGTGTAAAATAAATAGAGTCAGTGTCTAGTGTGATGCAGAACATTTACATGATCTGGTGTAATATAAACAGAGACAGGGTCTAATGTAATACAAACAGATTCATGGTCCAGTGTAATATAAACAGAGACAGGTTGTAGTGTAATATAAACAGAGAGGGTCTAGTGTAATATAAACAGAGACAGGTTGTAGTGTAATATAAACAGAGAGGGTCTAGTGTAATATAAACAGAGACAGGTTGTAGTGTAATATAAACAGAGAGGGTCTCGTGTAATATAAAGAGATACATGATCTAACGCAATAAGAACTAGGGCAGGAGCTAACGTCATCTTGAAAGAAACAGCTCTGAGTGTAATATAAATTGAGGCAGGTTCTATTGCAGTAAAGCCGAGTCAGGTTTGAGTGTAATATAACCAGAGACAGGGTCTGTGGCACTGAATATAGATTCTAGTGCAGTCATAACTGAGACAGTGTCCAATATAATGTAAACAGAGACAGGATCTAATGCAGTATAAATGATGCAGATACTAATGTAAGATAACGGGGGAGAAATTGGCCTCAGTTGCCCCTCCCGTTAGCACATCTGGCTGGGGGGGGGGGGGAGAATAGTAACGGGACACTATCAGCTTGATGACCGGTTACGGCGAGAGTAACGATGCCCACAAAATTGTCATTGAGTTTTCCATCCGTGGCAGCCTCGAGCACCACGATCTACCGCTCCCCAACATCGTGACATCATCTAGCTGTGTAACGACCCGGTAGCGCCCCGGATCCAAATTTCGGTTTTGACCCCAGCAGCATCGTCAAGCGACAACAGCGTCAGCTGCAGGTGTCCCGCCGCTTCTGGAGTGGTATTTAATGTTCAGGCTGCTTGTGTCAAAGTGTTCACCCTTAGGTTTATTTTCAAATTTTCTAGTGCCCCGTCTCAGTTATTACTGCACTAGACCCTGTCTCTATTTAAATTAAACCAGGCCCTGTCCCTGTTTATATTAAACAAGATCTTGTCCGTGTTTGTATTACACTTGACCCTGCCTCTACTTATATTACAGTAGACCCTTTCTCTCTTTTTATTACAGTAGGCCCTGTCTCTGTTTATATTACACTAGACCCTGTCTCACTTATTACTGCACTAGATCCTGTCTCTCTTCACATTAGCTCGGACCCTGTTTCTTTTTATATTACAATAGGTCCTATCAGTGCTTATATTATACTAGACCTGTCTCAGTATTTACTGCACTAGATCCTGTCTCACTTTCATGACATTAGACCCTGTCTCTGTTTATATTTCACTTGACCATCTTTAGATTTCCAATATATATCCATGTCCCTCTTTGAAAGTTTTTATTGAAATTGATTCCACCACCCTTTCAGCCAATACATTCCAGATTATTGCAACACGCTATTAAAAAAAATCTCCTTATCTTCCCTCTGGACTTATTTTGTGAATTGTATTAAATCTGTGTCCTTGGGATACCGACACACCTGCCGGTGGAATCCATATCATTTTTCAATGCTATCTAACTTCTTCATAATTTTAACACCTCTATTAATTCTCCCCATAAATTTCTCTGGTATAAGAACAATGCACATAATGGATGTTCCTTCTCCATCGTGTCAATCTCCTTTCCACCCTCTCCAAAGCGTTGACATCTTTCCTAAGGTTTGAATTGAAATATATCCAATCTTTATTTCTTTTTCAGATTGCTGCTGAGAATAAATGATCTCTTAAAATTGGACTGCCTGCGCAGTAGTGCGAATGTTATTAATATTGATCAAATGATCTTACTTGTTCTGACAGTGCAGGCAGTTGCTGATCTGCTCAGCAATTTCGGCCATATCATCAATAATCATGACTCATGATTAAATAAGTTCATTGTCACCACCTGCTGATGAACAACATCTATTACAGGCGCCATAGTTGATTTTAAACATGATTGATAATTCCAAATAAATAACTTGCATGAAGTTAGTGAAGTTCACCTAGAGGAGTTTTCGAGAGCGAACCAACTGAGGGCCAAGAGTTCAGGACGAATTCAAGGATAAATGACAAACATTACTGTTAAAAATTCACCTTCAGCTCATCTTACAGAGTCGTCAGTTTAGATACATTTCCTGAAGGAATAAAAACCCCACAGGAAAAATGGTCCAACCGTGGCTCACAGGGAACATTAAATATTATATTAGATTAACGAACAGGTTCAGAATGTTGCCAAAAAATGTAGTAAGCCATGCGATTGAGAGGATTTTAGAATTCAGCAAAAGATGACCAGGCAATTGATAAAGTGAGCGAAAATACAACATGACAATAAACTAGCAAAAGAATAAGAGCTTCTACAAGTAACTAAAATTATGAGGGTACCTTGTTTAATTCATCTAAGTTTGCTGAAAATACGATGATCGGTTGGAAAGCAAACAGTGAGGAGGACATAAATTGGCTGCAATGGGATAGAAAAAGATTTATAGTAAATCAGAAAGTTCATAGAAGTTTAATGGGAGATGTGATACAGATGATCAAGATAATGAAGTATTTTGATAGATTATATAATGTTATACAATTTCCAGTGGAATACGAATCATTAACCTCTGTTCAGATATTCACCATGAATTGCTAAAAACCAGAGGGAATATTACATCGATATTATGTAGAATTACGTAGAATAAACAGCATAGAAAAGGGTCATTCGGGTCCACAGTAAATACCGGCGTTTAGGCTCCACTCGAGCTTCCTCCCACCTTTCCTTATTTAAATCTATCAGCATAACCCTCTATTCCCTTTAATCCACATATGCTTAGCTAACCTCCCTTCAATGTAAATCGCTCTCCATGCTAGCGAGTTCTCACCACTGATTGAGGGTTTAGCACAGAGTAAATTACAGGAAACTGTTCCCATTGTTCGAAGCGTCCAGAACAAGAGGACACAAATTTAATGTTATTGGCAAAAGAACAAAAGGCGACATAGGAAAAAACGTTTTCATGCAGTGAGTGCTCATCTGGTATGCGCTGCCTGAAAAGCTGAACATTATCTTTCAAATAGAATTGTATAAGTATCTGAAGTAAAACCGTGAAAGGCTACAAGGAGCGGCCTCGGGTGTGGGACTAGCTGAGAGTCACACGGGCTCAATGGGATGAATGGACTTCTTCTAAATTCCACGTAAGATTTATTGGCGACGCTCTTTTATTGATGGCCTCTACTTTTGCTCTTCCCCACAAGAGGAAACATAATCTCTGCAACCATTCTATCAAAACCTTTCATAATTTTAAAGACCGCTATTAAATCACCTCCAAGCCTTCCCTTGTCAAGAGAAAAGACAGCCAGCCTTTACATCCTTTCGTGAGAGGTATAACCGCGACTTACTGGTACCATCATTGTTAATATTTTCTGCAAACTCTCCAGTGCTGCTATGTCTCTATTTATATTACACTAAATCCTGCCTCAGTTATTAATGGAGTAAACCCGTTCCCTGTTTAAATAACACGAGACCCTGTCGCTGTTTATACTAGACTAGACCTTTACTCTCTTTATATTACAATAGACACTTTCTAAGTTATTACTGCACGCGTCCATATCACTGTTTACATTTCTCTGGGCGAAATCTCTGTTATTAATGCACTGCACAATGCTGCTGTTTATATGACACAAGGCCTTGACTGTTAATTTGCACAGATCAGATATATATTTGTATTGCATCGTCCCTGGAAATGTACAATTGTAATGGTTTGCAGGAACAGAGGGACATAGTGGAGTCCATTGACATGTGGCAGGACAAGTTCATAAGGCTTTTAACCAAGAATATTGGATTGTAGCCTTTATAAATGGAGGCGTAGAGTACAAACGCAATGAATTAGGGCGAACCATTTATAAAACACTTTTTAGGCCCCGTCCATTCATCCATTTATGCATCGATTAATCCATTCAAAAAAACATATTCGGGCATAGAACTATCCATCATACCTGAGCTGCTGCATCCACCTATCCATCTTCGCAAATATGCATACTTATTTATTTCAGAATATATCCTACCTCTGAGGTGCTATCGATCTATCTATCTATCTATCTATCTATCTATCTATCTATCTATCTATCTATCTATCTATCTATCTATCTATCTATCTATCTATCTATCTATCTATCTATCTATCTATCTATCTATCTATCTATCTCTCTATCTATCTATCTATCTATCTATCTATCTATCTATCTATCTATCTATCTATCTATCTATCTATCTATCTATCTATCTATCTATCTATCTATCTATCTATCTATCTATCTATCTATCTATCTATCTATCTATCTACCTATCTATCTATCCATTATTCTATCTATCTATCTATTTATCTATCTATCTATCTATCTATCTATCTATCTATCTATCTATCTATCTATCTATCTATCTATCTATCTATCTATCTATCTATCTATCTATCTATCTATCTATCTATCTATCTATCTATCTATCTACCTATCTATCTATCTATCTATCTATTTATCTATCCATCTATCTATCTATCTATCTATCTATCTATCTATCTATCTATCTATCTATCTATCTATCTATCTATCTATCTATCTATCTATCTATCTATCTATCTATCTATCTATCTATCTATCTATCTATCTATCTATCTATGTATCTATCCATCTAGCTATCTATCTGTTGCAGTATTGTAATGTGATCCAACTGATTGCTGGTATTGACATGATGTCTCAGACGTTGGATATATTTCCTTTCCTGTGAGATGAGAACAGTTACAGGCATGTACACAAATAAAAAAATAAACTTAACTCAAGTACTGTTGCTGGATAGATTTGTAACTAAATAGGCCTCATTCACAATGTAAAGGGTTTGAAGTTGGCTTTCAGTCAAGCGGTCAGTAGTGAGGAAACAGATCATTGATGTACTGCACAGAACCCCAGATGCTTCCTGTAAATTACATTGGGTGTTGGAGCCTTGCTGACGGCATGCGCCTGCTTTGCTGCCAAAAACTGTGTGGGTCAGATTAGTGTGAACAAGAATGGGAGAAAGATGGGATTTAACTTTTTGAGCATTAAAATATTAAGTAGCTGTCCTACAAAAAATATGCATTTTACGTGGTTTAACTTCAAATGAATGAATTTCGTTAAAGCCCATGCGCATAACATTATAACATTTAAGCAGAAAACAATCAATTGATTCATATGGTGTTTAATTAAAACTATTTCAAAATGAAGACATTTCTAGATCATCCATTCCCTTTATTCATTACAGCATAATGTTCTGCAGAGTGGTTTAATGATCCCACCCCACACTGTAATGAGATGAGTCGGAATCGCAAACTAAATAAAACAGAGGTGGCATTTCCTCGAACCCACTGACCTTCGTTGAATATTCTCACATAATTCTGCTCCTGATTAAACTAAAATCTCCCTTATTACTGTTTAGCAGCTGCGCTCTGTGCAATGTAATATTGGCTTATTTGGATCTGAACACCCCTCTCAGCCCGGCTACCAATGGGTAGAGAAATGTTTGAGCGGGAGCTGAAGCATTTATTTCTGTGATATTCTGTAACATACTTCTATGTCCTGCCGCACTGGGTTCCTGATACCCATGTATGTTACACATTCGGCTGCTATTAAATTTCGTTGCAAGGATTTGGATGCTGGGGTTTTCTGATCGCATTATTAGATCTGATTCACCAGCTTCTCTCCTAAAATGCTGAACTGAAGCGGGCGGGTCCCACCTTCTTATGTTTCTCCAGAACTCGCTGCTTAATTTAAAGGCAAGCGGACTTATTTAACAACTAATTTTATAAAGGACTGTCTTAGGGTCCCAGACTCAGGGGCGATTAGAGAAAAGCAATGAGAGACACATGTTTCATTTGAGAGGTTTGTATTCATCTCTCGACCCAAATTGTACAGCTATGTTGATCCACTTCAGCCATCTCCCGCATTCAGTTATAAAGAAAAAGGAATTCATATTATAGGGGATAATTTATTTGTACAGCGTGAGGGTATATGTACCGTGAGATGGAGCAACACATGCTGGCAGTGTCCTTCGACCCTGATAATGTAATTACAACTTCGATGTTGACATCCACTATAAGGGAGTGCGAAAATAAAGTGATTTCAGTCCAAGAAGTAATGCGTAACAATTTATCAAATGTAATGTTACCACTTATTACCAAATAACATATTGCATTGAAACCATACCGCGAAATGACTCTCCCTGGAGAGAGATACACACTCCACCATTAATAATAGCTCCGTGTCCATTCTGTTGGTGATGTGGAAGGTGTGATGTGGATTCAGAAACCGCCTCTATCAGGGAATCACAAGGTGGCAGTTGTAGCATCGCCCTCATCTCCCGGGTATTTAACTGCCAATCACGGGGACTGCAATACAACAGTCCGGGAGTGGGTTTCCTCAGTGAGTTCTTGCCTGAACTGTTCACCACACTTTACCAGGAGGATGAGGTCGGCGATTTTTCTTACTCTTTTGATGTTTTTTTTAACTCGTGAGTAGTTTTTTTTCTCCAGTCTCTCAATGTTTCTGTCTCTGTCTTTGCCTCTCTCTGCAATGTTACAGCGTCAGGAATCATTTCTCCAGGATTAATCCTCGGGGTATTTGTTTTATTTTCACAGGTGTTCAGTCGGATGTGGTGATGATTCAGCCCGAGGCAGAGACCACGATTCCCGGAGGCACTCTGATTTTGAACTGTAAATCCAGCGGGCTCAGTCTTAGCAGCGACTGGAAGAGCTGTGTCCGCCAGGTTCCCGGACAGGGGCTGAAGTGGCTCGTTTACTACGACAGTCCATCGAGGAATTATTATGCCCCAGAGATTGCGAGCCGATGTGCATCGAAAGACCTTTCAAATAGTATCTTCATGTTGGATATGAAGAATCTGAGGACCGAAGAAACCGGCATCTATTACTGTGGAAGCGACATTGGCTGGTACTCTCTCGCGGAGTGGGGACAGGGGACCATAGTGACAGTAACTGCATGTAAAAAAAAATATACACTCATTGGGTAACTGTTGGATTTAAGTCTTTCTTTTATATTGCTGTTTATTTCAATAATTCATTCATTCAATGAAACTTGGTTTCGCTGTGTTCTGTATTGAGATTTTCTTCAATGTTTCATGTGATTCTGCTGCAAAACGTTTATGGAACTAAACTGCTTCTCCACAGAAAATGATGGTGAGCGATTGAACCCCTGATTGATGTGATTTGGTGTTTATCTGTTGATCGGAATGTGCACCTGGGTTACTTTTAATGCCCAATGGTTGTTAAATGGATTGGTGTTTCAACAATGTTTACTCTTGGTGTCATCTAATGAGTTCCGTTTTTCTGTCCAAATATAAATATTATGCTTCAATATGTCTGAAATGAGATTTTAGGCACAACCCAGATATCTTTAGCAGTCAAAAATAATCTTCAGATATTTTAACCATCTTTTATTTCAGATATTTACCATTGTCATCTAATAATGTAATGTTAACTATCGGTCGTATTTAAAATGTGAAATCTTACTGCAATTAATAACCACTTGATTAACAATTTTGTAGCTTGAAGCAGCTTTAATAAGCATGATCCTTCTATTCACAAATCTGCTGTGATTATTATTTATATCTGCTCAATTCAATAATTAATTTGTTCGGTGATAGATGGAATCAGTGGATTCTATAGTGAGTTCTTTTTGGGAGAAAATACATCTGATTATCCTGAAAGGGTTTATAGAATTAAGCTTCATTTTCACAAACCTTCCAGTTGCGGGATTCAGCCCCTCAGTGCTGGGATTTGCTATTTATCTGCTTCGCAGAGTGTGTGGTTGGATGAATTGGAATAATAAACTTTGTGAAACTGTTTGGCTTTTGTGCAATGTTTAATCTCAGTGACATCGAACTGCTACAGGTGTTTATGATCCGTTGAAAGTTTATTGTAGGCAGACAACAAGTAGGTTTTATAAATCAAATAATTGACTCCATCTGTTTATTTAAGTAACAACTACAGATTCAACTATTAATCTATGGTTTAAGGTGCACACATACGTGAAATGTTACTGTAAAAACGAACTATTCAACTAAAAATGTGCAGGTTTAAGAGAGTTGAATTAATATCACTGAAACTATTATAATGCAGTAATATTGCCCTGTATCACTAAAGATAGTACAGCATTAATATTAATGCATTAAACATGATTCGACTTCCACAATTCTGCTATGCACTGGTGAAAGGTAACGTCAGCGGAAAAAATAAGAGCATGGAAACAATTTCTGATTACGTTCCAAATTATTTTATTAATGGCGGACTGATTTCACCACAGTTTAATGAGATAACAATATAAATGTTTAAAATATATTGTTATCTCCCTGCTTTACGCAGATTTTCAATTGCATGTGAGTTATAAATTGCAGTTTGTAAATATCATAGATCTATCGGGTTAATAATTCTTACTGTTCAGCCGAAACCATGTAATTTCGTCCATATTATTTGTTGTTTGATAGCGAGCAAATTAGCATTAAACTAACCTGAAATCGTTCGTAAGATCAAGAATTGAATAACAACATCCTGTCCCCCATAGCTGTGCTGCACACGGGATAGAATTATAGACAGTGAACAGATTCCAATTGGTAGATATATTTAATTCTCAATCATGATAAATTGATCAATACAATCTCTCCTCCACTTATTCATTGCATTACTGTGTCGCTGGCAGTCAAAGCATGGTTCATATGATTGTATTTAAATTGCGTAAGGCTGGAGACAGGCACATTAGCCATTGAAATTCAAGCAGATTTAATTAATTACAAAAGGTCATTGTTATTTTTGAATTGAATAACAACATCCTGTCTCCCAAATAACTGTGCTGCACATGGGATAGAATTATAGACAGTGAACAGATTATTACTGAGAGTTATATTTAATTTTCATTCATGTTAAATTTATCAACAAAATCTCTCCTCCATTTGCTCATTGCATTTCAGTGTCGCAGATGGTCTGAATGATTTGTTCCCCGCCAGATTTATATTTATCATTCTCGAACGTAGTTTCAATAAATAGCAGAATATATTTAATAATTAATTTACACATATTGTGTTAATTACGGGAGTATAATATAAAAAGATTGAGTGTGTTATTAAACAGCCGGGGCCCTTTACTGACTGCGTGTTGTGTTTACTTCATAAAACATTATTTTATATTTATGATTGAGAATAATGTTTAAACTGGAGGGCCCTGATTGAGTAAACACACGACATTACAGCCCATCGGTAGCTAGTGAGTTCTAACCAGGGCCAGAATTTGAACTATTTAAAATAGTCCACTCCTAAATCCATCATGTGTAATGCAGTCTGAGAAAATATCGAGTTTATGTTCTATCAGAAAGTTCAGTAACATGCAGATTAGAAGTGTGCATATCAAGGGCGGGAATGTGTTGCAATTAGTGACCGTTTTAACGTTTTCATTGTAATTTAATAAAAAATAATATATTTGTCTGAATGTCTGTTTCTATTAATATGATTAATAATATTTTAATATTGATAAGTGCCATGTTCATATAACTGAAACCGTAATTGTTCGCAAGTTAACAGTTAGAAACAGTATTAAAATGAATAAAAACTCATTTTATTATAATTCTGTATAACATCAGCTAACTTCAATGTTATCTTAAAATATAATATCAGTGCAAATTTATTAAACATAGACAACCTTTCACAATTGCGTTGCAAACTGGACAGGATTACAGTTACTGCAAAATTTCAAGGGTTGGAGAGAATGCTAAATTATATCTAAAATGCATTCAGTAAACAATTCATGTCTTACTCTGTCTTATTCAGTCGTGCTCAGGTCGATAACTTGTCTCCATCGGTTTTAATGATTGACGCATCGATGATTTTACAGGTTATATTTAGTTATGAACTTATAGTAAACCTGTGGGTAATCGGTTTTAAGTGAAAATGTCTCCCGATTTGAGAAAATCTGATATAATTTGTTTTTCTTGGAAACTAAATCTTCCACGGTTTGTAATGTTATAGACAGGGAGTGAGAAATAACTGGAAGTCGAAGCGAGTTTTTCCAAATTAATAAAAGTTTAATTTCAAAGCACGTGCAGACCTAAGATAGTCGGAAATTGAGAAGAGATCAATTAGAAATCAGTTTGATAAACTTGACAGAGTGAACCGATCTATCTGCTGAGCACACGATTGTTGCACCGGTTGTGCCTGCTCTGTTTTTGTGCGCCTATCTTTCTGTGTGAGAATCAGGAGTCCTCTTAACGGGTTGTAATCTTGCCTCGGGTGTTTCATGGAGTCCAATTCGTTTACTTATTTCAGAAGATTTTATCTGTGAATATTGCGAAAGTTTGAATTTAAGTTTGAGGGTGCGACTCGGGAATGGGTTCAGTGAACCAAGTTTGTGATATTCAGAATAAACAGTCCGAAACACTTTGACAGATGGAGCTTTAATCGGATTCTAACCCGTGCCGTACCTGCCTTTGGTGTTGTTCGATGTGCAATGTAGAGGGGGCTTGTATATTTAACCCGTGATGTAACTGTCACGTGAGCCTTTGTTGGGACAGTATAGAGGGAGAATTTACAATGTATTTGACGCGTCTTGTACTTGCCCTGGGAAGTTCAATGGGACAGCCTGCAGGGAGCTATGCTCTGCATTTATCCCGTGCAGTAACGGCCCGGGGAGTATTTGATGGGAAAGTGTACAGGGAGATTTACTCTGTATTTAACCTTACCTGGAGTGTTTGAAAGTGCAGTGTAGAATTGGCTTTGCACAGAAGGAATCTCTTGCTATACTTGACCATAGAGCGCATGCTAGTACCTTGCAAAGGGAGCTTTAATCTCTATTATAAGTACTTTAACAGACCTGAGAGTGAATTTTCCAGTGTTGTTCAAGGAATGTCTATCTTCATCAACGTAATAAAGTGTGAGAGCTCGAGACAGATAAATAAAAATAAAACGTTCCATTGCTCCGAAGAAACAAACCCGCACTGTTTGAATTTAACCTTATTGCTAAACAACCTGCCCAATTGTTAATGAATTGATCCATTTTAAAGATTCTGAGTATCAGAAAATGTTTGAATGAGAGTGGCCGGATCGTGACTCATTTTCACAGCAAACAGTTTCAGGAAGTGACTGTAACGTTCCAGAAAGCAGCACCTGTTCTTGTCTGATGGGAGCCTGGAGGTTATTTGGACAATTTAAATGGTGAATGTCGAGACTTCCGCTCCAAATAAACATCATGGGAACCTTGAGTGTGCAAGCAATATTTCGGTAAAATGTATTATTTAAGTTACAGAGGGACAAACTCGGTTGAGATGCATCTATTGGAGTGGGTCAAAGCACACGACACACAGTTACTGACCTGCACTTATTTGATACGTTTAACGAGGTATAGTGAGCTTGCGATGAGTTGTCATTTACAATATTCTTTCAGGCTGTGTGATGGTTTCCAACTGAATCCTTTGCGTCAACTTCCTCAGGCTCTTTATTTATAATTTCCTCTTGCTTGATAACAAACAATTAACATAGATCTGATCGATGTGTACAACATTATGAATCGTTTCTTCTAATTAAATCGGGGAGAACGAATTCCACTGAGTCAAGCAGAATCATAGAATCATCGTAGACATTTACAGCAGGGAAGAATGCCAATTCGGCTTTCCAGCTATCCAGCTGAAACCCACTTTGCAACTCTCGGTCCGTGCCCTGCAGGTTACATCACTTCAAGTGCACACCCAAGCACCCGTTAAATGTGATTTGGGCTTCTGCCTCCAGCACTCTTTCAAGCAAGGAGGTCCAGATCCCCACCACCTTCTGGGTGAAGAAATTTCCCCTCATACCTCCGCTAAATTGCTTACCAATTACGTTTAATCGATGTCACTTGGTTGTTGATCCCTCTGCCAAGGGAAATAGGTCCTTACTATCCACTCTTTCAAGGACCCTCATAATTATATACACCTCAATCCGATTGCCCCTCCGTTTCCGCTGTTGCAAGGAAAACAAACCCAGACTATTCAATCTTTTCTCATAGCTAAAACGTTCCAGACTGGGCAACATCCTCGTAATCACCTTCTCTACACTTGTTGAAGCGTAACCTCCCCGCTCTTGTATTCGACCCCTGAGTAATAAAGACAATTATTCCGCATGCCTGCTTCACCACCTTATCTACATGTCCTGCTACCTTGAAGGATCTGTGCACCTGCAATCCAAGGTTCCTTTGTTCCTCCACACTTCCCGGTGTCTTCCAATTTAATGTTTATTTCCCTGCCTTGTTCGAACTCCCCAAATGCATTACCTTACACTTCTACGGATTGAAATCTATTTGCCACTCTTCAGTCTACCTGACCAGTTCATTCATATGTTCCTGCAGTCTGCAGCTTTTTTCATCATTATCAAGCATATAGCCGCCTATTTTAGTATCATCTGCAAACGTCTTAATCATGCTCCCTACATTCAAGTCCAAATCGTTGATATATATCACAAAAAGCAAGGGACATGCGGAATCCCACTGGAAGCAGCCTTGCAGTGCCGCAAACACACATCAAACATAACCCTTTCCTTCATATTCTGACACAATATCGGATCCAACTTCCCACTATGCCCTGGATCCCATGGGCTTTTACTTTCGCAATCAGTTGTCATATGGGAACTAAGAATCTCAGAGCACAGAATCTTTGGCCCGTTTTGCCTGTCGCTGTCCAAATTCCAATCCCAGCTCTTTCCTCGTAACACTCCAATGAGTTCTCCACAATTACACGTCCAGTTGCTGAGTGCATTCCAGAAATTGCAACTCTTTCTTTGAAAAAAATCCTAATTTCCCCTTTAGATCGTTTGCCAATTATTTTAAAACTGTTTCCTTTTATTACCGACCTACTCGACAAAGGAAATAATTTCTCCTTACTTACTGTGACAAAAGCTCTCACAATTTCAAACTCCTCTATAAGGTCACCCGTTTAACCTTCTCTCCTGAAATGAACAATCCCAGCTTTTCGAATTTATCCACATACCTGAAGTTTCTCATCCCTGCTACCATCATTGTCACCCTCCTCTCAACCCACTTCAAGGCTTGTCATCCTTCCTAAATTGTGGTGGTCAGAATTGTATACTCTATTCCACCTATGCCTAACCAGTGATTTGTAACGGGTGAGTATGACTTCCGTGTTTCTGTGTTCAATGGCCCTATTACAAAGCCAACTAACCCATACACATTCTTCACCATGTAATCAACTGGCGCTGTCACATTTAATGATTGTGAATAAGCACCCCAGTTCCCTCTGCTCTTGCACTCTCTCAAAATAGTACCAGTTAGATTATATTTTCTTTCCCTGTTACTTATCTGCATTAAATTGCATCAGCCACATTTCTGCCCATTTCACCAGTCTGTAATGTAAGAAAAGCACTGTTGATTATACAGGTTCATGGGCGACGCAACTTCTCTCAAGTCAGAAAAAACATTCCTTCACCACTACTCTCTGTCTTCTCTCCCTCAGCAAATTAAGTACCTAAGATATCTCTACCCCTTTAATCCTATGTGTTTCTATTTCCCAAGTAAGTATTTTATGAGATACTTGATGAAGTGCCACTTGAAGGTCTATGCTTCCAAGATCTACTTCAACACCATCATCCACCCTCTTTGTTACTTCCCACTTATGTCGAGCGTCCAGTGTCAGACCAATAAGCCACAGCTATTTGAGTAATCTGCCCATATCAACAGAAAGCACGTTAATTAGTCTTTGTACTTCCGTGCGTAGATGCCACTGATAAACAATCGATTTATAATGCTACTGGATTGTCATTTTTAGATTTTTAGAGCAGAAACCTATCGTGATGTTTAGATTACGTTCGTAACAAACAGCAACAAGAATTGCCTGTAACGGCTCAGAAAGCAGCACTTGTTCTCACTGGCGGGAGGTTGGAGAAATATTTGTAAAATTGAAATGGACCGTTTCAAGTGCATCGCTCCATATAATCGATTTTGGATTTTTATTGAATTCTGTAAATTTAGTTGAGCGAATGGGAGGAGGGTGGGCTGGAGTAATCCACTCTGTAGCATGGGTTAGAGCACAAATCACATCGCATCGCTCTTCCTCCAATTCTGTGAAGGAAAGAGATAGACTTGAATAAATCTAATTTCATCAAAAGCTTGAATCTTAGAAATCAGGCTGTGCAGAATTTCGCTGTTCAAACATTATGGGCTGAATAATTCACTTCAATTTTAAAGAGACTTCATCCATTTACTGTAAACGTCCTTTATTTTCATGGGAACAAAGAAGATTTTTATGAGGTCTTATAGAGCGGTGTTGTAATTATGATGGGTTTTATGAAGGGATTCTGGAAACATATTTCCCCATGTTAGTGAATTGGTGAGTTAAAAGCAGAGATTGATCAGCAGTAATAGAATACATGGAGAGGTTTTATTCTATTATTATACACTAGTGACTGTTTGGACACGGGATGTCATATTAGAAAGATGGCTGCATGCAGAATCCATAATATCTTGATAAAACTGAACTATTGTGAAGAAGATTGGGAATTGGAAGGAAAACAGGATTGTTGGAAAGATCTTTCAAAGGCCTGATGGGCCGAAAAGGCTTCTTCTGTGCTGCAAAATGTTATTATCTTATAATTCTGGGTCATGCTTCATAAACATGCCGGAATCTAGCCGTATTAGTTGTGTGGTTAGGAGAACTAACCCTGCCGCTATTGAAACAAATGTATCTCCTGAAAACAACAACTTGCATTTATATTGCTCCTTTTACCTCGTTAAATGACCCAATATGATGCATAGGGGCATAAGCAGATACAATCAAGCATCCAGCCACAGAATGAGATATCAATGTTTCCTCAGGATGGCTGTTAATGATTCTGAGAATTGGCCAAATGCTTGCCTAGATGGTAAGTTTTAATGCAGCATCGTAAAGTGCAGAGATGGCGACATTTTGCTATCATAAAATGGTCTTCTTCTGTGCTGATAATAAGTAGGTGATAGCAAAAGGATGTCGGGAGGAGCTCGGTGCACAGGATATGAACGAATCTAATCTTCAAATGGTTCGAGCTTGAGGGAAGTGTACCATAAGAGGAGATCAAGAGC
>NW_027252085.1:0-31096 GCF_044704955.1 Pristiophorus japonicus | reverse complement strand
AGAAAATGGTTCTCGTATCATTTTTCATAAAACATCCCAAAACTTGATGCTAGTTTTAAATGTCCACTCCAATAACTTCCATCTGCAAGCATTATAAACTAAGGTTAAAAGCCATGACTCAAATGTTTAACAATTTATGCAGCAAATTCCAAGGTGCAGTCATGGGTTTTTCTAGATTGTAGCTCTGATGAATATATTTTGGGCAATCCTATCCTCATTAATCATCTGCTTTAAAATTCAAACAAAATTTCTGAGAACCTAATTCATCCTTTAGTATACATTTCAATTCCAATACTTCTCACCCAAGTATTCTTTCTTATCCTGAATAAAACTGTGCTCAACTAGATTGTTTCCATAATTATCAACTTTTACACATGAAACAAATGTTTTAAAGCAAAAGAGGCTCAGCATTTCTACATATTTGCTACGGTTGTCTCCAGTTTCAACTAATAATTTAGCTCCAGCTTCTCAAGAAGCTGGAAGAAATAAGAGGTTTAAATGAAAAAATAATCCCCAATACAGGTACATCCAGTATGGACTAACCCAGGTAGAGAATTCATCCATATGTGAAAAGAAAAAGATTAGTGAAGACAAACGTAGGTCCCTTGCAGTCGGATTCAGGTGAATTTATAATGGGGAACAAAGAAATGGCAGAACAATTGAACAAATACTTTGGTTCTGTCTTCATGAAGGAAGGCACAAATAACCTTCCGGAAGTACTAGGGGACCGAGGGTCTAGTGAGAAGGAGAAACTGAAGGATATCCTTATTAGGCAGGAAATTGTATTAGGGAAATTGATGGGATTGAAGGCCGATAAATCCCCGGGGCCTGATAGTCTGCATCCCAGAGTATTTAAGGAAGTGGCCCTCGAAATAGTGGATGCATTGGTGATCATTTTCCAACAGCCTATTGACTCTGGATCAGCCTTTATACATTGGAGTTTAGAAGGATGAGAGGGGATCTCATAGAAATATATAAGATTCTGACGGGACGGGACATGTTAGATGCGGGAAGAATGTTCCCGATGTTTTGGTAGCCCAGAACCAGGGGACACAGTCTTAGGATAAGGGGTCGGCCATTTAGGACTGATGAGAAACTTCTTCACTCAGAGTTGTTAACCTGTGGAATTCCCTGCTGCAGAGAATTGTTGATGCCAGTTCATTGGATATATTCAAGAGGGAGTTAGATATGGCCCTTACGGCTAAGGGGATCAAGGGGTATGGAGAGAAAGCAGGAAAGGGTTACTGAGGGAATGATCAGCCATGATCTTATTGAATGGTGGTGCAGGCTCGAAGGGCCGAATGGCCTACTCCTGCACCTATTTTCTATGTTTCTATACCATCGTTAAAGTGCCCCGAAAACATTGTCTTTGCCTTCCAAGAGTGAATCAGGATGATGGATGATGGGAAGAAAATAAAAACAAACAGACCCTTCTTTGGTTTAAAACTTTATATGAGGCTTCTAAACACTATTTTCCTGCTGCTTTTTCATGCTTATCTCTCAGTTCTTCAGATACGCTATTCAAAACCTTCACTTGTTTCTTCCATTTGGGGGTCCCATCTGTTAGCAAAAATGTCTTCAAATTCTGAACATACTCTAATATTATGGGGGTTACAGACACTCAATATTTTCCTTGGGTTCAATGCCACAGACCTATCCCATGAGCAAGTCCACACTGCCTACAACCTGGAATGTACCATTACTGGCTCAATATCTAACTATGTGTGGCAAATCCAGAATTAAAAACAGAGAATCCTCGTCATTGCAGTCTGACTCACTGGATATTCCACAAGCCCCTGCATGATTCCCTTAATTTCGGTAAGCAGAATAGACATCGGGGCAAGTGGTGGTGAAACATAGAAAGTCGGTGCAGGAGTAGGCCATTCGGCCCTTCGAGCCTGCACCACCATTCAAGATGATCATGCAACTTCAGTACCCCATTCCTGCTTTCTCTCCATATCCCTTGATCCCTTTAGCCGTAAGGGCCACATCTAACTCCCTTTTGAATATATCTAACGAACTGGCCTCAACAACGTTGTGGTAGAGAATTCCACAGGTTCACAATTCTCTGAATGAAGAAGTTTCTCCTCATCTCGGTCCTAAATGGCTTAGCCTTTATCCTTAGACTGTGACTCCTGGTTCTGGACTTCCCCAACATCGGGAACATTCTTCCTGCATCAAACCTGTCCAATCCCGTCAGAATTTTATATGTTTCTATGAGATCCCCTCTCATTCTTCTAAATTCCAGTGAATATAAGCCTAGTCGATCCAGTCTTTCTTCATACATCAGTCCTACCATCCAGTCTCTCCTCATACGTCAGTTCAGCCATCCTGGGAATCAGTCTGGTGAACCTTCGCTGCACTCCCTCAATAGCAAGAATGTCCTTCCTCAGATTAGGAGACCAAAACTATGCACAATATTCAAGGTGTGGCCTCATCAAGGCCCTGTACAACTCCAGTAATACCTCCCTGCTCCTACACTCAAATCCTCTCGCTATGAAGGCCAACATGCCATTTGCCTTCTTCATTGCCTGCTGTACCTGCATGCCAACTTTCAAAGACTGATGTACCATGAACCCAGGTCTCGTTGCTCCTCCCCTTTTCCTAATCTGCCACCATTCAGATAATATTCTGCCTTCGTGTTTTTGCCACCAAAGTGGATAACCTCACATTTATCTACATTATACTGCATGTGCCATGCATTTACCCACTCAACTAACTTGTCCAATCACCCTGCAGCCTCTTAGCATCCTCCTCACAGCTCACACTGCCACCCAGTTTAGTGTCATCTGAAAACTTGGATATTACATTCAATTCCTATGTCCAAATCATTAATGTATATTGTAAATAGCTGGGGGCCCAGCACTGAACCTTGCGGTACACCACTAGTCACTGCCTGCCATTCTAAAAAGGACCCGTTTATTCCTACTCTTTGCTTCCTGTCTGCCAACCAGTTCTCTATCCACGTCAATACATTACCCCAATACCATGTGCTTTAATTTTGCACAATAATCTCTTGTGTGGGACCTTGTCAAAAGCCTTTTGAAAGCCCAAATACACCACATCCACTGGTTCTCCCTTGTCCACTCTACTAGTTACATCCTCAAAAAATTTGAGAAGATTTGTCAAGCATGATTTCCCTTTCATAAATCCATGCTGACTTGGACCCAACCTGTCACTCCTTTCCAAATGCGCTGCTATTTCACCTTTAATAATTAATTCCAATATTTTCCCCACTACCGTGTCAGGCTAACCAGTCTATAATTCCGTTTTCTTTCTCCCTCCTTTTTTTTTAAGTGGGGTTATATTAGCTACCCTCCAATCCATAGGAACTGATCCAATAGAATGTTGGAAAATGACCACCAATGCGTTCACTATTTCGAGGGCCACTTCCTTAAGTAGTCTGGGATGAGACCATCAGGCCCTGGGGATTTATCGGCCTTCAATCCCATCAATTTCCCTAACTCAATTTCCTGACCAATAAGGATTTCCTTCAGTTCCTCCTTCTCGCTAGTCCCCTAGTATTCCCAGAAGGTTATTTGTGTCTTCCTTAGTGAAGACAGAACCAAAGTATTTGTTCAATTGGTCTGCCATTTCTTTGTTCTCCATTATAAATTCACCTGATTCTGACTGCAAGGGACCTACATTTGTCTTCACTAATCGTTTTCTCTTCATATATCTATAGAAGCTTTTGCAGTCAGTTTTTATATTCCCTGCAAGCTTCCTCTCATACTCTATTTTCCCCCTCCTAATTAAACCCTTTGTCCTCCTCTGCTGAATTCTAAATTTCTCCCAGTCCTCAGCTTTGCTGCTTTTTCTGGGCCAATTTATATGCCTCTTCCTTGGATTTAACACTATCCCGAATTTCCCTTGTTAGCCACGGTTGAGCCACCTTCTGTTTTATTTTTACAGCAGACAGGGATGTACAATTGTTGAAATTCATCCATGTGATCTTTAAATGTCTGCCATTGCCTATCCACCGTCAACCCTTTAAATATCATTCGCCAGTCTATCCTAGCCAATTCACGTCCCATACCATCGAAGTTACCTTTCTTTAAGTTCAGGACTCTAGTCTCTGAACTAACTGTGTCACTCTCCATCTTAATGAAGAATTCTACCATATTGTGGTCCCTCTTCCCCAAGGGGCCTCACACAAGATTGCCAATTAATCCTCTTTCATTACACAAGACCCAGTCTAGGATGGCCTGCTCTCCAGTTGGTTCCTCAACATATTGGTCTCGAAAACCATCCCTTATACACTCCAGGATGCGAAATGGGTGAGAAAGAATGCACGTACAAGAGATTTTTAGTTCAGAAAAGCTTGTGAGGGAGCGAGAGAGAGGAGAAAAGGAGGGAAAGCGAGTAATCCGTTTCTAGGACTCCACTGCTCTTAAACTAGTTACAAGCTAGCATGCCCTCAGATTTCCCTCTTGAAAGCACTGACTTATAAACACTATATTTATTAGTATGCTTGGTGCTGCTCCTAGCGTGGTCTTCTACACTCTTCATTGAACCAGGGTTGGTCCCCTGGCTTGATGGTAATGGTAGAGTGAGGGATATGCTGGGCCAGAAGTTACAGATTGTGGCGGAATACAATTCCCCCAGTGCCTCATGGATGCCCAAGCTGAGTGCTAGATCTGTTTTGAATCTATCCCATTTAGCATGATGGTAGTGCCACAAAACACGATGGGGGGTGTCCTCAGTGTGAAGACAGGACTTCGTCTCCAAAAGGACTGTGCGCTGGTTACTGGTATCAATGCTGTCATGGACAGATGCATCCGCGACAGTTAGATTGCCGAGGTCAAGTAGTTTTTTCCCTCGTGTTGTTTCTCTCACCCCCTGCTGCAGACCCAGTCTGGCAGCTGTGTCCTTCAGGACTCTTAGTTCAGTCAGTAGTGGTGCTACTAGCCACTCTTGGTGATGGACATTGAAGTCCCCCACCCAGAGTGCATTCTGTGCCCTTGCTACCCCTTCAGTGCTTTTTCCAAGTGGTGTTCAACATGGAGGAGTACGGATTCATCAGCTGAGGGATGGCATTAGGTCATAATTAGCTGGCGGTTTCTTTGCCCATGCTTGACCTGAAGCCATGAAACTTCATGGGGTCCGAAGTCAATGTTTAGGACTCCCAGGACCACTCCCTCCTGACTGTATACCACTGTGCTGCCACCTCTGGTGGGTCTGTGCTGCCAGTGGGACAGGAAGTACCCAGGGATGGTGATGGACGAGTCTGGGACATTGGCTGAAAGGTATGATTCTGAGTGTATGACTGTCAAACTGTTGCTCGACTAGTGTGCGGGACACCTCTCCCAATTTTGGCACAACTCCCTAGATGGTAGTGAGGAGGACTTTGCAGGGTCGACTGTGCCTTTGTCGTGTCCGAAGCCGGGTGGTCTGTGCAGTTTTTTTTATTCTTATTGTTTTCTGTAGCGGTTTGGTAAAACTGAGTGGCTTGCTAAGACATTTCAGAGTCAACCACATTTCTGAGAGTCTGGAGTCACGTATAGGCCAGACCGGGTAACAATGGCAGATTTCCTTCTGTTAAGAACATTAGTGAAACAGATGGGTTTTTACGACATTCCAGTAGTTGCATGGTCACCATTACTGATACTAGCTTTTTATTCCAGATTTATTTAATTAACTGAATATAAATTTCCCAGCTACAGTGGTGGGATTTGAACTCATTTCTCTATCATTCGTCCAGACCTCTGGATTATTAATCCAATAACAATCACAATGCTACCGTTCTCTGCAAGAGCATCCCGCTCAGAGCATACAGCATCATATCCAATGAACTGGCATCAACAACTCTCTGCGGTAGAGAATTCCACAGATTAACAACTCTCTGAGCGAAGAAGTTTCTCCTCAGCTCAGTCCTAAATGGTTTACCCCTTATCCTTAGACTATGTCCCCTGGTTCTGGACTTCCCCAACATCGGGAACATTCTTCATGCATCTAACCTGTCCAGTTCTATCAGAATTTTATATATTTCTATGAGATCCCCTCTCATCCTTCTAAACTCCAGTGAATACAGGCCCAGTCGATCCAGTCTCTCCTCATATGTCAGTCCTGCCATCCCAGGAATCAGTCTGGTGAACCTTCGCTGCACTCCCTCAATAGCAAGAACGCCCTTCCGAAGGTTAGGAGACCAAAACTGAACACAATATTCCAGGTGAGGCCTCACTAAGGCCCTGTACAACTGCAGTAAGACCTCCCTGCTCCTATACTCAAATCCCCAAGCTATGAAGGCCAACATACCATTTGCCTTCTTCACCGCCAGCTGTACCTGCATGCCAACTTTCAATGACTGATGTACCATGACACCCAGGTCTCGTTGCACCTCCCCTTTTCCTAATCTGCCACCATTCAGATAATATTCTGTCTCTCTGTTTTTACCACCAAAGTGGATAACCTCACATTTATCCACATTATACTGCATATGCCATGCATTTGCCCACTCACCTAACCTGTCCAAGTCATCCTGCAGCCTCTGAGCTTCCTCCTCACAGCTCACACCGCCACCAAGCTTAGTGTCATCTGCAAACTTGGAGATATTACACTCAACTCCTTCATCTAAATCATTAATGTATATTGTAAAGATCTGGAGTCCCAGCACTGAGCCCTGTAGCACCCCACTGGTCACTGCCTGCCATTCTGAAAAGGACCCTTTTATCCCGACTCTCTGCTTCCTGTTTGCCAACCAATTCTCTACCCACATCAGTACATTACCCCCAATACCATGTGCTTTAATTTTGCACACCAATCTCTTGTGTGGGACCTTGTCAAAAGCCTTTTGAAAGTCCAAATACACCACATCCACTGGTTCTCCCTTGTCCACTCTACTAGTTACATCCTCAAAAAATTCTAGAAGATTTGGAAGCATGATTTCCCTTTCATAAATCCATGCTGACTTGGACCAATCCTGTCACTGCTTTCCAAATGCACTGCTTTTTCATCTTTAATAATTGATTCCAACATTTTCCCCACTTCTGTTGTCAGGCTAACCGGTCTATAATTACCCGTTTTCGCTCTCCCTCCTTTTTTTAAAAAAGTGGTGTTACATTAGCTACCCTCCAGTCCAAAGGAACTGATCCAGAGTCGATAGACTGTTGGAAAATAATCACCAATGCATTCACTATTTCTCAGGCTACTTCCTTACGTATTCTGGGATGCAGACTATCAGGCCCTGGGGATTTATCGGCCTTCAATCCCATCAATTTCCCTAACACAATTTCCCACCTAATAAGGATATCCTTCAGTTCCTCCTTCTCACTGGACCCTCGATCCCCTAGTATTTCCAGAAGGTTATGTGTGAGTCTTCCTTCATGAAGACAGACCAAAGTATTTGTTTAACTGGTCCATCATTTCTTTGTTTCCCATTAGAAATTCACCTAAATCTGACTGCAAGGGACCTACGTTTGTTTTCACTAATCTTTTTCTCTTCATAGCCTACTTTTACCAGCATAAGAGTTTTAAAAACATATAAAAATTAAATGTTCTCACTAATTTGTATATTAAAATTCCTGTCTATTCAGGTAAGTTTATTTTTAACCCTCTTAAGACATTAAAAAAAATTTCTAAAACATTTAATTTAATTCAATTTCAATTAATTTTAAATGTGTGAGGTGTTTTTTTTATTATGTTGTGTTTGGATTTTTTTTTAGGGGGTTTTCCCTGATCGTAATGGGAACTCGGAGAAATGGAATTCCCATTACTATCAATGAGAATACTGCACCATGATTGGTTGCCCAGGCCCACGTGACTCCAGTTTGGACTTGTGTACCTCGAAGACGGGCGCGCAGTGATGCGTGTGGAAAGACGGCCTCCGACCAGAATTGATGGCTCCTCTGGGACCACCAGGTGCATTCGTAGAAAAGTTTTGGGTCAAAGGCGTTCATCCGAAGGAAGCCGCCGACCGGAATTTCAGGGGCCATATTGATTTGCATCATAGACATGGTAGGGGTATAGTAGCACAGTGGTTATCGTTACTGGTCTAGGAGTCCAGAGGCCTGCACTAATAATCTGGAGACACGAGTTCAAATCCCACCACGGCGGCTGGGGGAATTAAATTTAATTAAATAAATCTGGAATTAAAAAGCTAGTGTCAATAATAGTGACCATGAAACTATCGGATTGCCGGAAAAACCCATCTGGTTCACGAATGTCCTTTAGGGAAGGAAATCTGCCATCCTTACCTGCTGTCCTGTCATCATAGGCAGTTCCTCGAAACGAAGATGACTTGCTTCCACACCGAAAAGGGATGAGTTCACAGGTGTTTCAATGAAGGACCTAATATTTCAGGTCCCGAACTACATGTTGAAGGGTAGAAGATGCCTGTCCGTGGATTTTTTTTTAAAAACGTGTGGTGGTCGTTGCACACCAGCCACCACATGGACTTGACAGAGCTAGGTCTTGATCAAGCGTCAAAGATTAGCCAAAACGACTGAAGATCAACTCTGCTGCAGGGACCGAGTGCGCACATATCACAGTATGGGCTGGCCCATGCTGCTCCGGGCCCTCGCCTCTGCTGGGCACCGAACTTTCGTCTCTCGTGGGCCCTGATCACATCCCTCTATGAACTCTTGCCGCTCCTCCGCCCCGACCTCACCGCTCCTGCCCACGCTCCAATCAGCCGTCGCCCTCCTGCAGCAGCAGGCGCTGCTCCCTGAAGTGGCATGCCGCCACACGCTGCTCCCTCTAATGGCCCCGGCCTGCTGAGAGTCTTGCAGGGAGCAACGTGCGGCAGCCCGGTCCGGAAATCGGCGCAGTCCCAGCTGTCCTATATATGACTCCTGACCCACAGTAATGTGGTTGACTCTTCATTGTTCCCTGAAATGGCCTAGCAAGCCACTCGGTTGTACCAAACCACTACAACAAAGTCAGCACTGTGGGGGTACCTTCATCACAAGGACTGCAGCAGTTCAAGAAGACAGCTCACCACCACCTTCGAGAGCAATAAGAGATCGGCAATAAATGCCAGTCTTGCCAGCGGCACTCTCATCCCATGAACGAGTAAAAAAAAAAAAATTCCACAAGATATATTGAATAGTATTCTCCCCATATTTAAAACTTGGTTATAATCTAACTCTTGGTTTTCAAATTTTCTCCTTCTTCTTAGGCAGTCCCATGGAGTCAAGAATGACTTGCGCTTCACACTAAAAATGAGTTCTCATGTGGCTGTCACGTGGGACAGACGGTGGTTGAAGGAATGGGTGGGTGAGGTGCTTGGGTTGCCGTGCGCTCCTTCTGCTCGCCTTCAGCTTGCTCTCGACGTAGAAACTCTAGGTGTTCGGCATCTTCCTGGATGCTTTTCCTTGGGTGTCCTTGAAGCGTATACTCTGCCCACCTGGGGCTCGCTGGCCGTGTCGGAGCTCAGAGTCAAGTACTTGTTTTGGGAGTCTCGTATCGGGTACGTGGACGACGTGGCCCACCCAACAGCGTGAATTGAGGGTGGTTAGTGCTTCGATGCTGGCGCGCCCATCCTGCCAATGGATTTGCAGGATCTTGCAGAATATTAATTTCAAATATTACCTTGATTGTACCATAACATTTACAAATTATTGTAAAACATAGCACATTATGCAAATTAGAGCTTTTTGAAAAGGTTATCATTTTACCACACAAAACTTCAATAAAATGATACACATTCTCTCATGCAGCGACACATTCTCATTATAGAGTGTCTTTCTTTGCTGCAGGATTTTGGAAAGGTTATCGACCATCTTTTAAAAAGTATATATACTTTCCACTTCCATTTTCAGATACAGCGAAACGTATTTATTTTCAAATTGCTCAGGATTGGGGTGCCAGACTTTAAGTTGGAAACTTAAAACTGCAAGTTCAGTTTTCCAGCTCCTGTGCTAAGTCATAATCAAAACTCAAATGTACCTGATGGTCAACTGGCCTAGTCATCAATTGCTAGATCTGGCAATCAACCACGTTAATCACGACCGTGCTTCATTCTGCAGACAAACACAACTATTATTTCAAGATCTCTCTGCTCTCTGACTGTGGTGTATTTTCTCTCCTCGACCTTTCCACAGCATTCAATGTGGTCGACCAAGCCATCTGGCTCCAATGCCTCTACTCCATTCTCCGGCCTTGGCATAGTTCCATCATTACCAATCTCACTTCAGTGTTAGCTTCTCTTCCCTTCGCCACACTTGACAGTCCCCTAAAGATCTATCACTTCACCCACTCTTCTTAAACTACGTGCTGCCCCTAGACACGAGTGTGAAAGATAACAGGCAGACTGGTGAAAAGGGCAGACGCATGGCAGATTAAATTTAACCTAACCGCCTGAAGTGATATTTTCGTCAGATGAATAAGACAATATAAACCAAATGGTGCAATTTTAAAGAGGTGCAGCAAGCGAGAGAGAGAACATAAGAACATAAGAATTAGGAACAGGAGTAGGCCATCGAGCCCCTCGAGCCTGCTCCGCCACTCAACAAGATCATGGCTGATCTGGCCGTGGACTCAGCTCCACTTACCCACCCGCTCCCCGTAACCCTTAATTCCCTTATTAGTTAAAAATCTATCTATCTGTGATTTGAATACATTCAATGAGCTAGCCTCAACTGCTTCCCTGGGCAGAGAATTCCACAGATTCACAACCCTCTGGGAGAAGAAATTCCTTCTCAACTAGTTTTAAATTGGCTCCCCCGTATTTTGAGACTGTGCCCCCTAGTTCTAGTCTCCCCGACCAGTGGAAACAACCTCTCTGCCTCTATCTTGTCTATCCCTTTCATTATTTTAAATGTTTCTATAAGATCACCCCTCATCCTTCTGAACTCCAACGAGTAAAGACCCAGTCTACTCAATCTATCATAAGGTAACCCCCTCATCTCCGGAACCAGCCTAGTGAATCGTCTCTGTATCCCCTCCAAAGCCAGTATATCCTTCCTTCAGTAAGGTGACTAAAACTGCACGCATTGCTCCAGATGCAGCCTCACCAATACCCTGTACAGTTGCAGCAGGACCTCCCTGCTTTTGTACTCCATCTCTCTCGCAATGAAGGCCAACATTCCATTCGCCTTCCTGATTACCTGCTGCACCTGCAAACTAACTTTTTGGGATTCATGCACAAGGACCCCTAGGTCCCTCTGCACTGCAGCATGTTGTAATTTCTCCCCATTCAAATAATATTCCCTTTTATTGTTTTTTTTTCCCCCCCCAAGGTGGATGACCTCACATTTTCCGCCATTGTATTCCATCTGCCAAACCTTCGCCCATTCGCTTAACCTATCTAAATCTCTTTGCAGCCTCTCTGTGTCCTCTACACAACCCACTTTCCCACTAATCTTTGTCATCTGCAAATTTTGTTACACTACACTCTGTCCCCTCTTCCAGGTCATCTATGTATATTGTAAACAGTTGTGGTCCCAGCACCGATCCCTGTGGCACATCACTAACCACCGATTCCCAACCCGAAAAGGACCCATTTATCCCGACTCTCTGCTTTCTGTTAGCCAGCCCATTCTCGATCCATGCTAATACATTTCCTCTGACTCCGCGTACCTTTATCTTCTGCAGTAACCTTTTGTGTGGCACCTTATCGAATGCCTTTTGGAAATCTAAATACACCACATCCATCGGTACACCTCTATCCTCCATGCTAGTTATATCCTCAAAGAATTCCAGTAAATTAGTTAAACAGGATTTCCCCTTCATGAATCCATGTTGCGTCTGCTTGATTGCACTATTCCTATCTAGATGTCCCGCTATTTCTTCCTTAATGATAGCTTCAAGCATTTTCCCCACTACAGATGTTAAACTAACCAGCCTATAGTTACCTGCCTTTTGTCTGCCCCCCTTTTTTTTTTTTTAAAAACAGAGGCATTACATTAGCTGCTTTCCAATCCGATGGTACCTCCCCAGAGTCCAGAGAATTTTGGTAGATTATAACGAATGCATCTGCTATAACTTCCATCATCTCTTTTAATACCCTGGGATGCATTTCATCAGGACCAGGGGAATTGTCTACCTTGGGATCCATTAAACACTACCCCCCTAGTGATAGTGATTGTCTCAAGGTCCTCCCTTCCCACATTCCCGTGACCAGCAATTTTTGACATGGTTTTTGTGTCTTCCACTGTGAAGACCGAAGCAAAATAATTGTTTAAGGTCTCAGCCATTCCACATTTCCCATTAATAAATCTCCCTTCTCATCTTCTAAGGGACCAACATTTACTTTAGTCACTCTTTTCCGTTTTATATATTGGTAAAAGCTTTTACTATCTGTTTTTATGTTTTGTGTAAGTTTACTTTCGTAATCTATCTTTCCTTTCTTTATTGCTTTTTTAGTCATTTTTTGCTGTTGTTTAAAATTTTCACAATCCTCTAGTTTCCCACTAACCTTGGTCACCTTATACGCATTGGTTTTTAATTTGATACTCTCCTTTATTTCCTTGGTTATCCATGGCTGGTTATCCCTTCTCTTACCGCCCTTCTTTTTCACTGGAATATATTTTTGTTGAGCACTATGAAAGAGCTCCTTAAAAGTCCTGCACTGTTCCTCAATTGTGCCACCGTTTAGTCTGTGTTCCCAGTCTACTTTATCCAACTCTGCCCTCATCCCACTGTAGCCCCCTTTGTTTAAGCATAGTACGCTCGTTTGAGACACTACTTCCTCACCCTCAATCTGTATTACAAATTCAACCATACTGTGATCACTCATTCCGAGAGGATCTTTTACTAGGAGATCGTTTATTATTCCTGTCTCATTACACAGGACCAGATCTAAGATAGCTTGCTCCCTTGTAGGTTCTGTAACATACTGTTCTAAGAAACAATCCCGTATGCATTCTATGAATTCCTCCTCAAGGCTACCCCGTGCAATTTGATTTGACCAATTGATATGTAGGTTAAAAACTCCCATGATTACTGCCATTCCTTTTTCAGATGCCTCCATTATTCCCTTGATTATTGTCCACCCCACCGTGAAGTTATTAGTTGGGGGCCTATAAACTACGCCCACCAGTGACTTTTTCCCCTTACTATCTCTAATCTCCACCCACAATGATTCAACATTTTGTTCATTGGAGCCAATATCGTCTCTCACAACTGCCCTGATATCATCCTTTATTAACAGAGCTACCCCACCTCCTTTCCCTTCTTGTCTATCTTTCCGAATTGTCAGATAGCCCTGTATGTTTAATTCCCAGTCTTGGCCACCCTGTAACCACGTTTCTGTAATGGCCACCAAATCATACCCATTTGTAATGATTTGTGCCGTCAACTCATTTACTTTGTTTCGAATGCTGCATGCGTTTAGGTAAAGTGTTTTAATACTAGTTTTTAAACCATGATTTTTAGTTTTGACCCCTCCTGCAGCCCCTTTATATTCATACATATTGTCCCTTCCTATCACCATGTGGTTTACACTTACCCCAGTGCTACTCTGCTCTGTTGCCTCCTGGCTTTTGCATCCTTTCTTGGGGTTCTGTTCATCTGAGCTCTCACCCACTCTAACTCGTTCAGAGCCCTCTCCTGGGTTCCCATCCCCCTGGGGGTGTACTTACACAATTCTTTGAAGGTGGCAGGACAAGTTGAGAAGGCCATAAAAAAAGCATATGGTATCCGTGACTTTATTAATCGAGGCATCGAGCTAGACTTTTGGCACATCGCCAATTTATCACCCATGTAAGAGCTCGGATGCAGGCTATTGCCCATATTTGCTAACAGGTGAAAACTAGTGCCCGATTATCTCCGGGACAACTTTTGACACACATGAATGTGCTGCACCGCCCGGCCTAAAAAAAAGTGATGTAATCCGCGTGCAAGGCTGAGAATAGTGCTGAAAACGGGAACTTGCGCCCGATTATCGCCGACTGCTACTTTCGGCATTTTGCCCACAATTCGCCGAAATGATCGCTGGCCAAAAAGGCGCTTGAAAAAAAGCTGCACTCATCTGACCTTAAGTCGGCACTACGGACGCCATTTTGAAACTCGAAGGATCTGTATTAAAAAACTGCTTCAAATGTTTGTGAGGAGAATCAATTTGAGAGTGATTTTAAGAGCCTTTTTGACTCATGTCTATTATCTAATTACGTTATTATCTGTTGAGGACAAATTAACGGCATTTATAGTGATTAACAGTGATGGGGCCTCATCCAGTATTGATCACTAATCACATGCTTCAGAATAGAGATGGGAGAAGGTATATTGAAGAGCATTGTGTCCAATCAAAGAGATGGCAAGACTGCTGCTGCTGCGAAGTTGTTACACCCAACACATTTACAGGGATAAGCGATCATGCCTGAACTTGTCCGATAACACGTGCGTTAGGAGGCTGTGCTTCCAAAAGGCGGTCACGAGTGACACATGCCAGCTAATTAAAGGAGATGTGCAGCCTACCAGTACCATCATTAGGTCCACACTGCCCATTGAGGTTAAGGTTACTACAGCACTTGCCTTCTACGCATCAGGCTCCTTTCAGGCCTCAACTGACGACATTTGCGGTATCTCTCGGCATGCCACACATCACTGCTTTCGACAGGTGACTGAAGCCCTTTACGCAATGACCAGGGAGGCACAGACTGAGGGAGCTTTGGTTTTCTCGCGAATAGCAAACTTCCTCAAGGTGCAGGGAGTAATAGATTGTACGCACATCGCCCTGGTTGCAGAGGTGTTTCGGAACTGAAAGGAATTCCACTGAATATGCAGCTCGTTGTCGATCACAAGCAAATAATCATGGCAGTAAATGCAAATTTTCCAGGGAATATCCATGATGCACACATCTTGTGTGAGAGCACTGTCTCTGACCTGTTTAAGCATCAGCCACAAGGTCACAGTTGGATGCTGGGGGATAAAGGATATGGCCTTGCCAGCTGGTTCATGACCCCCCAGCGTAAGCCGAGAAGCGCTACAATGAAAGCCATATAGCTACATGCAATGTTTTGTCAAAAAGACAATTGAAGTGCTTAAGCAGCGCTTCAGATGCTTGGACCACTCAGGAGGCAACCTGCAATACCACCCGGAGCAGGTCGCTGAATTCGTTGTGGTGTGCTGCATGTTGCATAACCTAGCTATGAGGCGAGGACAACAATTACTAGATGGGACTGCCGGTCCATCTCAAGAGAGAGGGGAGGAGGACGAGGAGGATGATGCCGAGGACCTCGAGGAGGACAATCAGCCGGGCGATGAACCCATGCCGCCAAGACTGGAAAAGCCCCGTAGTAATTACGCAGCTGCTCATAAATGAATGCTTTGCGCGAACTTACAATGGTGATAGTTATCAGTTGCGTTACATTTCATCCGTGTCTGGCAGGGCCATGGCCATTGTTTCCAACCATTTTATTGATGTTTGACCTTACGAAGACACTTCAGGAAAAACGTAAAGTTGAATAAAAATTATGGAACAGTTCCTGCAGATTGGAGGGTGGAAAATGTAACCCCACTATTTACAAAAGGAGGGAGAGAGAAAACAGACCAGTTAGTCTTACATCAGTAGTAGGGAAAATGCTAGAGTCTATTATAAAGGATGTGATAACGGATAATATCAACAGGATTAGACAAAATCAACATGGATTTATGAAAGCAAAATCATGTTTGACAAACATACTGGAGTTTTTTTTTGAGGATGTAACTGATAGAATAGATAAGGGAGAACCAGTGGATGTAGTGTATTTGGAATTTCAGAAGGCCTTTGATAAAGTCCCACATAAGAGGTTAATGTGCAAAATTAAAACACATAGGATTGGGGGGTAATATACAGGCATGGATTGAAAATTGGTTAACTGACAGGAAACAGAGTAGGAATAAACGGGCATTTTTCAGGGTGGCGGATAGTAACTACCACAGGGATCAGTATATATAAATGATTTGGATGAGGGAACCAAATGTAATATTTCCAAATTTGCTGATGACACAAAACTAGGTGGGATTGAGAGTTGTGAGGAGGATGCAAAGACGCTGCAAGGTGATTTAAATAGGTTGAGTGAGTGGGCAAACACATAGCAGATGCAGTATAACGTGGATAAATGTGAAGTTATCCACTTTGGTAGGGAAAATATAAGGACAAAGTATTATTTAAATTGTGATGGCTTGGGAAATGTCGATGTGCAAAGGGACCTGGGTGTCCTTGTACACCAGTCATTGAAAACAAACATGCAGGTGCAGCAAGTAGTTAGGAAGGCAAAATGGTATGTTGGCCTTCATTGCAAGAGGATTTGAGTACAGGAGCAAGGATGTCTTACTACAGTTATACAGGGCCTTGGTGAGACCACACCTGGAGTATTGTGTGCAGAGGGAGTGCAGCGAAGATTCACCAGACTGATTCCTAGGATGGCAGGACTGTCGTATGAGAAGAGATTGGGTCGACTAGGCCTGTATTCACTAGAGTTTAGAAGAATGAGGGGATCTCATTGAAACGTATAAAATTCCGATAGGGTTGGACAGTCTGGATGCGGGGAGGATGTTTCCCCTGGCTGGGACGTCTAGAACAAGGGGGTCACAGTCTCAAGATACGGGGTAGGAAATTTAGGACCGAGATAAGGAGTATTTTCTCCCCCCCCCCCCCCAAAGAGGATGGTGAACCTGTGGAATTCTCTACCACAGAAGGCTTTGGAGGCCAAGTTACTGAATATATTTAAGAAGGAGGAGATAAAATAGATTTCTAGAGACAAAAGGCATCAAGGGATGTGATGAAAAAGCAGGAATATGCTGCTGAGATAGAGGATCAGCCATGATCATATTGAATGGCGGTGCAGGCTCGAAGAGCTGAATGGCCTACTACTGCTCCTATTTTCTATAATATGACATCATTCATGTATTATAATGAAATGCCGTTAAATTACTTTAAATTACCACTGGTTTACCACTGTTTTACACATTAGTCGCATGGTGCAACAGCGGGATCTGCACCACCACGGGTGACAGAACGACTATGGCTGCCCACTAGTGCTTCAGCACGTTCTTTCAAATCAGTAAGTGGCTGTACTTCAGCAGGGCCTCCTCCAGTACGCCTCTGCTCGGATCAATTTTTTGAAAATCTTCCTCTACAAACGTGACAAGAGCATTGCATAAGCTAATTGACTAGGTACTATTACGGAAAGACAACAGATTCTAACGTTACATGCTAATATGGTTTGTATCCACAATGGATTCATGGTTATGACATCTACGTTCAGAGAAAATATTTAATAAGATCGTGTCTAGGAACTAATGCTTGACACCAAACATCTTGCGTACAATCTCCAGGAAGGGCCCTATCCACTGGCCATTTGCATTCAGCACCTGAGGGTAGGTGGGCGGTTTATTTGAATCGATGGAGGTCCCCCTGGGGTGGGGGAGAATCAGGCGCTGGTGAGCTCGGCAATGACAGGAGTGTAGTGGGAGGGGCACCGTGTCAATGGGCTGTGCTCGGAGACCTCCGTATGGCCACAGCTAATGTTCCAAAGCAGACAGTGAGCCAGGGCAGCTCTCCCCTAGTCCAGGCTGGGTCACGGTGTGAGTGACAGCAGCCGCAGAGACTCTCACAGTCTGGGCAAAGGTGACCGGACCCTTCAGTGCTCAGTCGTGTCCCATCCACCAATGTAACCAAAAAGGAGACGGTGCCCAAATTAGACTTAAAGGACGCGGGTTCCGATCCCAGTCCAAATCTTAGCAGGGAAGCTATGCAAGATTACCCAGCTTAATATTGACATATTCAGTCGATCATTACAATTTAAAATCTCATAATTTAATACTTACTCTTATGGAAGCAATCAGGCTGTTCCACCTCTTGCGGCACTGGTCCAACTCACGCCCACCGTGGGACACCGAGGAAACAATATCGGCGATCTCGCCCCATATTCTTAGATAAATCCGGGTTGGAGGTTTCCCACGCCCACCCCGGGTTAATTGGCCCCACTGAGTCTCGACCTCGTTCAGTAAGGCCTCGTTAGCCTCGTCTGAGAAGGCTTTTGCCCCCCTTCTCCCTGCAAACTCTCTCCCGAATCCTCCTGGGACATCTGCATCATGTTAACTTCAAGCACTCCTTCACAATCAACCTTCTTCAAAAGCTTCCTTCTGAGCATGCACAGATGACTCCTAACCTCCCGAATCGCGGGGAAAGTTCTTTGCTTAAAAAAAGCACATGCGCAGAACGGCCATTGCTATGGACACCAGCCTTGCATGACTGAATACATCACTAAGGTCCATTCCACATCGCTAAGGCTATCGCCGAAAATAAAAAGCTGAAACTAACGGTCAAAAAAATGGCCGATATTCTAGCGATCCTAAAAAATAAAAAATCACAAAGGCCGGAAATATTGCCCAAATAAAATTATAGTGGAAAGTCCAGCCCATAGAGTACAAAAGAAAAGAAGTTTGCTAAACCTTCATAAAACACTGGTTAGGCCTCGCTGGAGTATTGTGCTCAATCCTGGGTACCACACTTTAGGAAGGATGTCAAGGCCTTGGAGAGGGTGCAGAAAAGATTTACTAGAATTGTACTAGGGATGAGGGACTTTAGTTATGTGGAGAGATCGGAGAAGCAGAGAAGATTAAGAGGAGATGGTGGTGGAAACGATAGTAACTTTCAAAAGGGAATTGGAATGAAGGGAAAATAACTTGAGCTATGGTGAAAGAGCAGGGCAGTGGGACTAATTGGACAGGCAGGATAGCCGAATGGAAATGGCCGATATTCTAGCGATCCTAAAAAATAAAAAATCACAAAGGCCGGAAATATTGCCCAAAAAAAATTATAGTGGAAAGTCCAGCCCATAAAGTACAAAAGAAAAGAAGTTTGCTAAACCTTCATAAAACACTGGTTAGGCCTCGCTGGAGTATTGTGCTCAATCCTGGGTACCACACTTTAGGAAGGATGTCAAGGCCTTGGAGAGGGTGCAGAAAAGATTTACTAGAATTGTACTAGGGATGAGGGACTTTAGTTATGTGGAGAGATCGGAGAAGCAGAGAAGATTAAGAGGAGATGGTGGTGGAAACGATAGTAACTTTCAAAAGGGAATTGGAAAGAAGGGAAAATAACTTGAGCTATGGTGAAAGAGCAGGGCAGTGGGACTAATTGGACAGGCAGGATAGCTGAATGGCAGCCTTCTATGCTGCAGGCACATGTATGCTGATGCTACCCAGCTCCACCTCTCCACCATTTCTCTCAACCACTGTCATGCTGTCAGATCTCTTGTTCAACACCAACTTTTGAATGAAACACAACTTCCTCCAGAAAACCAAAGCTAATGTGTGACCCCCAAGTTGAGCTGCAAACTCCACATACTAACCATGATCAAGATCTGACCTCTACAACACTTACTATCTCTGCGTCAATTCAGCCCCTCTGCCACTGAAACATGTTTGTCACTTCCAGACTCTACTACATTGAACATCCTTCTTGCTGGCCTTCCAACTCAGTTAACTGTTGACTCTTTGGAATTCCCTACCTGCACCTCTCTGCCTCGTCACCTCTCTCTACCTTCAAAAATTTTCAAGACCCATCTCTTCAACCAAACTTTCAGTCTCCCTCCTAAACATTGGCTCAGCTCAGCGTCAGTTCTTGCATCTACTTATGAAGCACCTTGGTGGTATTTCTTCATGCAAAAGGCACGATACTAGTACTTGTTATTGTTGTTCAGTGGTTCAAACATTTAAGGGTTTACAGACAGTAATAAAATAGTCTTCCACTCCACAGCTGCACATTTTCAGCCCTTAGACACTTGCAGATAAATATAATGGTCTTGTTCCAATTTATTTTGAACATTCACAGCTCTGCTTAATCTATCAGAACTTGGACTCAGCTGCGAGAGGCAGGCAATAAAGCTTAAGATTTGCTGTGCACATCACACTAACAAATGAATCCTAGATTATCAGCTTATTGAAGTTAACACCTGGTCTCCACAGCAACAAAGGAAGAAAATGCTATTAATAAGCTACTCCCAGTAAACAGCAGTGAAAAATACTAATTCTTCATCCTCTGGTCTCAACTGAGCTCACAACGGACCAGGTGTCGAAGTACTCTTGATAATGAAACAACCACATATGGTGTAAGTGCAGCATTGTCTAATCACACTTCCTTGTAGGAGTTTATTCATTATAAATTAACTAGGATTTTAAAGGAAGAGAATTATTTTACCAACACCAACTAGATTACCAAATTAACATTTAAATATCACAATTATAAGATGCATCTTTTCAAGAATAAATAGTAAAAATGCTGTTAATTAGAACACAATGGGACCGAAATTGGTGGACATAACGGCACATAAGGCCCGCGGACCACCGTTGTACCGCCCAAAATTGCCAAATTGATGACTTACCATCGACCTACTACCGACCCTGCAGACCATCCTGAAAAAGATGGTTTTAAGTCGATCTCCAGTCGGTGGTATGCATCTTCACAGGCGAAATTTTTTTTAATCCATCACCCCCTCCTCCCCACGCCCACCAACATCGCTCTCAGGCCGGCAGTCTGTCGATTCTGGTCTATGTCTCTCGGGGAGCGGAGCTTCGCAACAGCATGCGCAGAACTCGGGACCCAAAGATTCCCGAGTGAAAAGGACTCACCGCTCGCACACCGCCGGCTGCACTCCGCTCAGCATACCACCGAGAAAAAAAAATGTTGAAAATCGTACATACTCCACCCCAGCCATACCCGGCGGTATTAAATGACATACCACTGAGAAATGGGTGGACGACCCAGTAGATCCATCACTGTAACCCCAATGCATATTGGAGTTGTGGAGAAGCCAGCAGTGTCTTCCCCATATTTCAGACCTGCCTTCAGGTTCAACTGCACTGGTCCATGATTTAGACAGAGATTAAACCAATCACCGAGGTTACTGGTGAAAAAAGTCTTCTATATTGTATATTCGAACACTTCATTAAGATCTGGGTTGGACCATTTTCACAAATCTTATAAATGAATCTGAGTATAGCCCATAGCTTGCATTCTCCATTCCTCTCATTTTAAGCCTTCCTGAAGCAAATATTTTGCATAATAATTTTAGCTTCGAGTCGAGTTGGGCAGGATTTTGAGAGAGGAAAGTGGGAGGCTAACAAATTAAAAGGATCTTAAATTTTCAATTTTCTTTTGAGGAACGATTTCTGGACACTTCCTCCTTGACCCCATTTGCCTATTCCTTTGTTGGCAACTCTATCCACTATTTAAGATAATCTCTTGCAGTGACAACAGCCCTTTGTTACTGATGGGTTGAGGACGTTCAAGAAAATTACCCAACTCTTTAAAAATTGTTTCTTTTCTGATGCATTATTCAAGCTAATTCATTTCTCATTTCAATAAGAAAACACTTCTTGTAACCAGCATCCTAGGCATGTATAGTTCCCCAAATTCACTTAATATTGTCAATTGTAAATTACAAAAAAATTTAGTGTCATTAAAAATGTAATCAAACTAGGTATACAGGTGTATATTATATTAGGTATACTCCTTGCAGTGCACACATTGTGTTGGGACTATTCCCCTTATTAATATAGGGCAAGTGTTTTAAATCCATCTCTTATTACATTTATATAAAGCAGACATCAGAGGTGACTTTTCTACCAACATTTATTTAACTGTGGGTACCAAAGGCACTAGGTTTGACTTCAAGAATGACTCTGTTCGGGCTTGCTGCTGTGCAATTGGATAATGTTTCAATTTTTAAGATACCTGACTTGATTTTAAAGTAGCGCAGGTGTATGTGCAGCCACGATATAGAGTGTGTGCCACATTCTCCACAGCAACATCAGGAGAAAACAATAAAGTCAGGATCCCGCAACTTACAAAAATTATTGAGGGATTTATAACTTGGGGCCAATCACAGGGGAAACTATACAACTGGGAATTAATTTAACAATGTTTACTGTTCATCACCTGTAAGCAATACTCAACGTCTTGAAGGGTTTAAGCAAAGCAGAAAAAAATATTATATTTTCTGGTAACCAGCACTAAAGCAGTGGAAAATGCAACATTTGTCAACTTCCCATCTGGGAAAACTCTTGGGATTTTCCATGGTTGGCCCCATTTATTTATGGTGGGCTCTTGACTCATATTCAGCCTGGCACTGGGAGCTCATAAGGAGAGGAAGAGAAGATATTGAATGCCTCAGCCTTAGGATATGGCTAAAATCTGAGAACAATCCCAGTTTCTCCACATTAGCCCCCTCATCCTTGGAAGCATTCCACTAAATCTTCTCTGCACCCTCTCCAAGGCCTTTACAACCTTCCTAAAGAATGGTGCCCAGAACTGGATACAATACTCCAGCTGAGGACGTGTTTTATAAAGGTTTAGCACAACGCCCTTGCTTTTGTACTTTATGCCTCTATTTATAAAGCAAAGGATCCCATATTCTTTTTTTTTTTTAAAAACAGCCTAATCAACTTTTCCTACCAGCTGCAAAGCAGGTTTCAAAATGAAAACTGTCAAAACAAAGGAAAAAATATTATCCATGTATTAGTAACCATTTTATTGACGTGTATTCAGTTTATGATGTTATGTTTACAATGTTCTGTTCAAAATTTAGTGGTACATTAAGCTGTTAAAGCTGGAATAGTGTTCCCTTCTGTTCCTTTGAAATAATGGCGCTTGCTGCACAGCTGAATAACTAATCCACCATCCTCAGGACTGAAGGAGCTGCTGTTAATCTATTCCCAGGTTAACCAGCTCTGAGGCTCTAAACATTGGAATTGTTCTGTATGCTCAAGCTGGCAGTGGGGAAGGGATATGTTGACTCCACTTTTGCAATTGGAGACTCCTCGGAGTTAGAAAAACCCCTTCACAACATGTTTAGGCAGGAAATCTGTTGGCCTTGCATACAAAGCAAGTCTGTGAAGAAGCTCCTAACTGGATCTGCTGAAAGAAACCTTTCCACTGCCCCTCCAGTATGCACTAAATCTGTACCATTCTTGTCTGTATCCGGCCTGAAAGGTGTTAGATAATTAAATATTTGGATCATAAATAAACCTTGCTCAGTTTCTTCAAGATAACCCATAGCTGACGCGTTTTAATTGTTTTGCAGCATCTGAAATCCAAAACCTTGGGCGAAGCTGGCTCCAGCACTATCTAAGTAGAACTCTTGGATTATCACACTGCACCATGGAGTGGAAGATCGCAGCATCATTCAATTCCTCATCACAACCTTTGCGGAAGAAACCCAAGCTGAAGTAATTGTAGAGAAAGAAACAATGCATTTTGTCAGCCACCTGCTGTATATAATCAGATAGCAAGTCTCCTGCCTGTCCTGTTTAGGGATTAGGTGCATCTGGTTTTATTGGGGGGGGAAGAGAAGAGGGAAGGACAAGTAGCCCACACAATAATGAAATGAAAAATAAAAGTAGAACAATACTCTCTTTAAAAAAAAAATGATGCATCTCAAAGTCAGTGAAACTAACCATCCTGCAACTATTGAATGCAAACTCTCAAATTTTGTCACTGGATCTATGTATTCTTCACAAATTAAGCATTTACGTTCAAATTTCTAAATACTACTTTCTGAAGTCTGTGAAAATGTTATGAGCAACTGTGCAGGAATTATTATTTTTTAAAGCTATGATTAAGTGGATAACAATTTCCACAACACTTATTGCCCAGATTTTTCAGTCGTATCAAAAGAATATAATTTACATGGAAAACATTGCTCATTTTGTAAACATCTGGCTCAGCCTGGTAATTTCTTTCCTTATCCTGTGCTTTATCTCTCTTCAAGCGACTTAAATGTAATTAACTTTTTAAAGAAATAGAGGAAATGATTGGTGGAGCTGCTATAAAAACAAGCGAACATAATACAAGGCCAGGAGTGTGAAAATTCAGGTTTCCCCTAGATACATTACTAGTTCCCACAAGTGGATACTTGTCCTTCATACAACATTTTGAAAAATTATAGCCATGAATCGTAAAGGGAACTGAGTAATATTTAAGATTCTTCTTGTGCCTCACTGTATGTATCCCTTGGGAACTTTGTAGCTATTTTGGGCTTGTGTTTTTTTTAAATTAAGGTAACTTTGTACAATATTGTGTAATCTCATTATGGTTGCACGTAACTTTTAATACATGCTGAAATCTTTACAGTAAAGGGGATCTAGAGCTTATTAAAGCACTCAGATGAGTACGGTGCTTTAAATCATTTGTCAGTCTCCTATTCTAGCCAAGACGTTCGTTATAACCATAGCAACATATGGTGGAAGAGCTTATAGGATTTACTAATTACATCATGTGACTGAGCTCGCCACACCTGATCCCTGGATTTACCAATCAGTTGCAGAAGTAGCACTCTATCCGGTCACCTACTAAAAATACATGTGTAGATATAGGTGAACGCAGTGCCAGAAGAAAATTGATTTTAATTTACAACATAACAAATGTATCATTGAAAGCAAACGACTTTTAGGTTAATGTTTTCAAGTTAATTGCTATAGCTATTTTCGTAAAACAGCTCTTACTTTAAAATTTGTTCTGTAATGAAAATAAAACACAGGACAATGGATCTCTTCACTGACAGTACTGAAATACCCTTGCAATTAGCTACTAAATAGACGTATACAAAAATGTTGGGCGCGCCACATTCACATCATCATCATCATCATCGGGGGGGGGGGGAGAAAAAATCAGTCAGGATCCCGCAACGTACAAAAATTACATAGAGGTTTGTAACGTGGGCCAACCACAGGGGAAACGATACAACCGGGAATTAATTTGACAATGTTTACTGTTCATCACCTGTAAGCAATACTCAACCTCACACTCACACCGAGAAAATGAGACACAAAATGAAGAAAGGGTTTAAGCAAAGCAGGAAAAAAATATTTTCTTGTACCAGCACTAAAGCAGTGGAGAATGCAACATTTGTCAACTTCCCATCTGGGAAAACTCTTGGGATTTTCCATGGTTAGCCCCATTTATTTATGGTGCGCTCTTGGCCCATATTCAGCCTGGTACTGGGAGCTCACAAGGAGAGGAAAACAGCTTAGTTTAAAATTTGTTCTGTAATGAAAACACGCAAAACACAGGACTATGGATGAACATATCTCTTCACTGATAGTACTGAAATACCATTGCAATTAGCTACTGAATTGTGAAAATACCACAACTGCATTCAAATAGTTATTTCACTGAACAGAACAGAAATTACTGAGTTTATAACATGGGCACAAATAAAATCAGACAGATATAGTTATATTAAGGCAATTAAGAACTTTTCACAATGTCCATTCTGAAGTAATGCATAAATGTATAGAGGCAATACTATGGCATTGATGAAGCCAGTAATTAGTGGAGAGCTCAAACAATTCAGACAATATAACGTTCTGTACCGTCACCTGCTAATCATACTTACCATGAGGAAAAGGATGTGGTTGTACTACATGTAGAAAAGTGCGTGCCAGCTGAAATAGGATTCCTATAGGTCCAGGATCATAATATATCATCGTCTCATAGTTCCCAGCAGGTACAGCCCCAAAATCCAATGTTTCAGTTTTTGTTCGGTAGCTCCATGGCTGGCTTTCACTTCCAGTCCTACTACAAAGCATCAGTAAAAGCATTGTTACTGCAATAGCCATGACTGCAAACGCACAATCAAGAGAAGAAAACCTCAAATAAACCTCCTATTTTTCTGAATTGAAAGGGGAAGAATGAATGAAAAAGCAGTCTTCAAGCAATGCAACGCAGGAAAACAGGTGATTCGGGAGCCACTTCAGCCGCTTTGTTTCTGTGACGGCGTCATTTCAACAGCTTCCACATCAATATTTGGAGTTTAAAAAAAAGCATGGAGGTCTCTCAGTTCTTCAGATTGCACTCTGATTCCAAATTGCAAACGAACTGCTATTCATGCTCTCTGCAGAATTTGATTCAGTGCACCATCTCTGGTATAACAGAAAATGACAGCTGGAAAAGTGGTTGAAGATGCTGCCGTCTTAGTTCCTGCACTAATGCTCAGCAAAGACTCTCATCTGTAGACGGAGGGCTAGGTCAACCCGCCCACTGGCAAGTATTAGCTGGTAGAAGCACAGGCAGTGTGTCTTACAGGCGCCAACTGTAATAGAAAATGCAGCAATTTAGACCGAGTCTTCAACAAAGAAAATAAAAGGCAAAACTTAATTATGTGTACATTTTCAAAGAATTGGCCATAAAATCATTACACATTCTACCTACAATGATATCTACCTGCAAATCAATGATATTCAACAAAATAGACTAAACATTTGAACTGCAACTTATTTGTTCACAAATGCTGCAAGTATGTGGAAGAGTAAGTTTATTGCTTGAAATTATCATAACCTTAAGAAAAATATTCTAATTTAATGTTTACATAACTTAAATATATACAAAATTTAGTTTTCCTCGACAAAGAATACTTGTGCACAAAACATTCCAATTGCTGCACACTAAACAGTGAACATTTTTAAACTCAGTCTTCTTAAAAATACTGTTTAAGCAAGCAAATTTAATCAAAAATATATTTAAAGCAGTTTTCCAACATTAGAGTTAACTAAAATAATATACACTAGATAAGGTATTAGTGCAAGCCAGGGTATTCTAAATCTCTACAAGGCCATCAAAAGCTAAATGTTTGGACAATAAAGCAATGCAGCAGAAGGTGCAAGATCACAATTCTGAATCCCTTAAGGACAGAGGCGCAAATCTCACTTACCTGGTTGGTGGGTGCATGACCCAAGCAGAAAAAGGAGTAAAAAAAAATACTCAAATTAAAAGAACATGCACGTCAAAATAATAGGCAAACATTCCCCACTAATCAAAGCATGGGATTTAATCAATCCCAGCAATGATTTTCAATTGCCGAGATAAATTATGCCCAAAAGACCCCAATAAACAAGTAAACTTAAATGAGAAATGTGCAAGAGATTGGGGTGATAATGCCGTAAGTGAAGCAAAAAAATTTTCAAATACTGTACACTAAAAAATAAAAAGTGACTCAGTCAATAATGACAATAGAGATCACAGAAATATGATTAACCACCAGCAATGGAGGCGAGTACAACACAAGAGTTGAGTGCTCAGGAAGGACAGGCTGGGCAGAAAATGAGGTAGATTAGCTCTGTGCGTCAGGGACACCTGGGTGGTGAGGAAATAAGACTCACTGGTACAGGTAGAGCTTTCCAAAAAGATAATTTTGGTTGAAGTATGCAGTGCGAACATAGGAACAGGAGTAGGCCATTTAGTTCCTCGAGCCTGTTCCACCATTCATTGAGATTTAACTCCATGTACATGTCTTTACCTCATATCCTTTAATTACCTTTGGTTAATAAAAATCTATCAATCACAGATTCAAAATTAACATTTGACCCAGCATCAACTGCCATTTGCAGAAGAGAGCTTCAAACTTCTACCACCCTTTATGTGGAGAAGTGTTTCCTAACTTCACTCCTGAAGGATCTGGCTATAATTTTTAGACTATGTCCCCGAGTCCTAGATTCCCCAACCAACAGAAATAGTTTCTCTCTATCAACCCTTAATTTGTATAATCTCTCCTTGTAATTTATCCCTTGGAGTCCAGGTATCATTCTAGCAAATCTACGCTGCTTCCTAAGGTATGGTCTAACCAGGGCTTTGTACAGCTGAAGCACAACTTCTAACCCTTAGTATTCTACTTCCCTAGCTGTAAAGACCAGCATTCCATTTGCCTTTTTGATTATTTTGTGTACCTGTTAATGACAGTTTAATGATCTAGGTACTTGGACCCCCTATCTTTGGACCTCCACTTACCATGCAAAGATAATTCTAGGGTTTTGCAGTAAACCACCAGGTGAAAGCAAAAAAAAGAACAGGTAATCTGAACAGATAAGGAAGGTATATGCAAACAGGAAAGTCATTATTAATGCAGAATATTTACTAACCCAATATAAACTGAAAATGCTAAGTCTAAAATCTGAGGTAACGAATGTAATACACAACTGCTCTCTGACTCAGTATGTCAAGAATATCATGAGAGGTAACTGGTATCTTAACCTGGTTAAGACAAGTGGCCCAGAAAGCATTGGACCTGGGGGTAACAGCAACCACAACATAGTTAAATTGGACACAAATCGGAATGAATTACAGGTTGAGCATCTGAAATCCGGAAACCTCGGGACCGAGGCCATTCCGGGTATTTCTGGATTTTGGAATGTCTTTGCCTGGGTCGAGGTAGGTGGAGTCTGACAGCCGAGGTAAGGGGGAGAGGGGGGAGAAGGGGCCGGAGCGAGGTCAGGCCACTGAGGGCCGGGTCGCCGGGGGGGGGGGGGGTACGGATTTTGGAACATTTTCCGGTTTCCAGATGACCCCACCACGGATCGGCCCGGTGTCCAGATTCCAGAACATTCCGAATTTTGGAACTCCAGATTTCGGACGCTCAACCTGTAATACTAATACTCAAGTACACAATTTTATAAGGGTCAACTTCAAGGCAATGCAGGAAAAGGTTAAACAGATTAACTGGGATACCCTAAAGGCATCTGACACCCTAGATACCTTTAAAGACACAGTAGTGAGCATGCATGTTAAATAGACAACCAAGGAGTAGTTATGCACAAGATTTTTTTCAAAACATACCCTATATGAATTATTAAAATACGTGAAATAAGAACAAGTATAGACAGAATGATGAAGCTGCAGGAAGAATACAGGAACCTCCAAAACAAAGGAATGCCAAATGGGGGGGGGGGGGGGGGGGGAGGGGTTTAAACTGAAGCAACTAGAAATGAGAACAGCCTGAATTTGCGGTTGGTATGACTGTGTACTCTGAGTACGCAGAAATACAGCCTTTGAAATTGACCGCAATTCGGAATTTCTGTATGCGCATGCGCCAAATCCCGAACTTGTGATCGGTCAAGTTTCGAATAGATAGATAATCCGCTGCAACTTTCAAAACCCCGTTGTAATCGAAAAGTTGGGCTGACTATCCACCCACTGCACAATTACGCTGGAAAATTTCACGGCAGGAGCCTGTTTGTACAACGCAAGGGGCCGGTGGGGGGGGGAAATTGTATAATAATTAAAAAGGAGCACATAAAAGAACTGAGAGATGAGGTCATTTTCATCTTTTTCAATCTTGCAGAGTCTTCCAGTAAATAAATGTACTTACTCCAAAGTATTCATTGTGCTTTTTAAAGCCAAGTACTGTACTTGTCAAATAAATATATTTAGTGTCACAGTTTAATTTACAACTTTTTTGATGTCGAGTTAAAATGTTTCCTGATTGGCGAGTGAAAGGAGCAACGTCCTCGGTACGCTTACGCACAACGATGCACCCCTACATTTCACCACACAAGTACAAAATTAGAGGATTTCAATTAGGCAGCCACAATCCTTTTCACAGCGCCAAGAAAGAGATGCACAAACATTCCTCAGGCATATTAAGTCAAATTTCCTCAAGGAACTTGATAACCCACAGCCACAAAACAAGGAAACAGTGGCCTCAAGTTTCAGCCTGAGTTGCTCCTATTTTTTTGGAGCAACTAGTTTAGATGGAGCATTTTAGAAATTGCAATTCTCGGCATTTAGTTTGCTCCAGTTCTAGTGAGTAGAATAGTTTCATTTTAGAACAGATTTTTTTTTCCCAAAAGGGGGCGTGCCCAGCCACTTACGCCTGTTTTGCAAGGTTAGACAGCAAAAACTTACTCCAAACTAACTTAGAATGGAATAAGTGTAGATTTTTGTACGCTCAGAAAAACCTTGCCTAAATCAGGCATAGGGAACGAGAGATGGGGGGAGAAAAGGGGGGTTTACAAACATTAAACACTTCACTTTTACAAATAAAGAGCCATCATCAATAATAAATGATAAATAAACCAATAAAATCAATCAAAAACAAATAAAAATAAAAAAAATAATTTGTTACTGATTTAAAAAAAAATTAAGTTTCTACTCACCTACTGCAGCACAGGGAGCCCTCCAACAACGTGCTGGGACACGCCCCCCCACCCCAGTGTTTCTCTCTCTACCTCTGTCAGGGGGGGTAGGGGGAGAATGAGGAGGGAGAGACGAGGCGAGGGAGGACGGAGAGAGAGAGAGAGAGAGAGAGAGAGAGAGAGAGAGAGAGAGAGAGAGAGAGAGAGAGAGAGAGAGAGAGAGAGAGAGAGAGAGAGAGAGGGGCGAGGGAGGACGGGGGGAGAGAGAGAGAGAGAGAGAGAGAGAGGCGAGGGAGGACGGGGAGAGAGAGAGAGAGAGAGAGAGAGAGGCGAGGGAGGACGGGGAGAGAGAGAGAGAGAGAGAGAGAGGCGAGGGAGGACGGGGAGAGAGAGCGAGCGAGAGCGAGAGCGAGAGCGAGAGCGAGAGCGAGAGCGAGAGCGAGAGCGAGAGCGAGAGCGAGAGCGAGAGCGAGGGAGGACGGGGGGGAGAGAGCGAGAGAGAGAGAGAGAGAGAGGGGCGAGGGAGGACGGGGAGAGAGAGGGGCGAGGGAGGACGGGGAGAGAGAGGGGCGAGGGAGGACGGGGAGAGAGAGGGGCGAGGGAGGACGGGGAGAGAGAGGGGCGAGGGAGGACGGGGAGAGAGAGGGGCGAGGGAGGACGGGGAGAGAGAGGGCGAGGGAGGACGGGGAGAGAGAGGGGCGAGGGAGGACGGGGAGAGAGAGGGGCGAGGGAGGACGGGGAGAGAGAGGGGCGAGGGAGGACGGGGAGAGAGAGGGGCGAGGGAGGACGGGAGAGAGAGGGGCGAGGGAGGACGGGGAGAGAGAGGGGCGAGGGAGGACGGGGAGAGAGAGGGGCGAGGGAGGACGGGGGAGAGAGAGGGGCGAGGGAGGACGGGGGAGAGAGAGGGGCGAGGGAGGACGGGGAGAGAGAGGGGCGAGGGAGGACGGGGAGAGAGAGAGGCGAGGGAGGAGGGGGAGAGAGAGAGGCGAGGGAGGAGGGGGAGAGAGAGAGGCGAGGGAGGAGGGGGAAGAGAGAGAGGCGAGGGAGGAGGGGGAGAGAGAGGAGGCGAGGGAGGAGGGGGAGAGAGAGAGGAGGCGAGGGAGGAGGGGGAGAGAGAGAGGAGGCGAGGGAGGAGGGGGAGAGAGAGAGGAGGCGAGGGAGGAGGGGGGAGAGAGAGAGGAGGCGAGGGAGGAGGGGGAGAGAGAGAGGAGGCGAGGGAGGAGGGGGAGAGAGAGAGGAGGCGAGGGAGGGAGGGGGAGAGAGAAGGAGGCGAGGGAGGAGGGGGGGAGAGAGACGAGGAGAGGCGAGGGAGGAGGGGGAG
>NW_027252084.1:0-31103 GCF_044704955.1 Pristiophorus japonicus | reverse complement strand
TCCAAGTCACCCTGCAGCCTCTTAGCGTCCTCCTCGCAGCTCACACCACCACCCAGTAGTGTCATCTGCAAACTTGGAGATTACACTCAATTCTGAGGGGGGGGGGGGGGGGGAAGCGAGAGGAGGGGGGGGCGCGAGGCCGAAGGGGGGGGGGGGAGGAGGAGCGCACGCGCGGGGGGGGGGGGGGGCGCGCAGGGGTAGGAGTGCTCACGAGTAGGGGGGATGCGCGAGAGAGAGAGAGACAGGAGAGAGAGAGAGAGAGAGACAGACATGGAGAGAGAGAGAGACATAGAAACATAGCCGGCACCACCATTCAATAAGATCATGGCTGATCATGCAAATTCAGTACCCCACTCCTGCTTTCTTTCCATAAGCCTTGATCCCTTTAGTCGTAAAGGCCACATCTAACTGCCTTTTGAATATATCTAACGAACTGGCCTCAACAACTTTGTGGCGTAGAATTCCACAGGTTCACAATTCTCCGAGTGAAGAAATTTCTCCTCATCTCGATCCTAAATGGCCTACCCCTTATCCTTAGACTGTGACAACTGGTCTGGACTTCCCCAACAGCAGGAACATTCTTCCTGCATCTAACCTGTCCAATCCCGTCAGAATTTTATATGTTTCTATGAGATCCCCTCTCATCCTTCTAAATTTCAGTGACTATAAGCCTCGTCGATCCAGTTTTTCTTCATATGACAGTCCTGCCATCCCGGGAATCAGTCTGGTGAACCTTCGCTGCACTCCCTCAATAGTAAGAATGTCCTTCCTCAGATTAGGAACCAAAGACCTCCCTGCTCCTCTACTCAAATCACCTGGCTATGAAGGCCAACATGTCATTTGCCTTCTTCACCGCCTGCTGTACCTGTATGCCAACTTTCAATGACTGATGTACCATGACACCCAGGTCTCGTTGCACCTCCCCCTTTCCTAATCTGTCACTATTTAGATAATATTGTGTCTTCCTGTTTTTGCCACCAAAGTGGATAACCTCACATTTATCTACATTATACTGCATCTGCCAATTCACCTAACCTGTCCAAGTCACCCTGCAGCCTCTTTGCATCCTCCTCACAGCTCAGACTGCCACCTATGCCAAGTGTCATCTGCAAACTTGGAGATATTACATTCAATTCCTTTGCCTAAATCATTAATGTAAATAGCTGGGATCCCTGCCTGCCATTCTGAAAAGGACCTGTTTATTCCTACTCTTTGCTTCCTGTCTGCCAACCAGTTCTCTATCTACGTCAATACATTACCCCAAATACCATGTGCTTTAATTTTGCACACTAATCTCTTTTGAAAGTCCAAATACACCACATCCACTGGTTCTCCCTTGTCCACTCTACTAGTTACATCTGCAAAAAATTCTAGAAGATTTGTCAAGCATGATTTCCCTTTCATAAATCCATGCTGACTTGGACTGATCCTGTCACTGCTTTCCAAATGCGCTGCTATTACATCTTTTAATAAGTGCTTCCAACATTTTCCTCACTACCGATGTCAGACTAACCGGTCTATAATTCCCTATATTCTCTCCCTCCTTTTTAAAAAAGTGGTGTTACATTAGCTACCCTCCAATCCATAGGAACTGATCCAAAGTCTATAGAATGTTGGAAAATGATCACCAATGCATCCACTATTTCTAGGGCCACTTCCTTAAGTATTCTGGGATGCAGCCTATCAGGCTCTGGGGATTTATCGGCCGACAATCCCATCAATTTCCCTAACACAATTTCCTGACTAATAAGGATTTCCTTCAGTTCCTCCTCCTCACTCGACCCTCGGTCCCCTAGTATTTCCAGAAGGTTATTTGTGTCTTCCTTCGTGAAGACAGAACCAAAGTATTTGTTCAATTGGTCTGCCATTTCTTTGTTCCCCATTATAAATTCACTTGATTCTGACTGCAAGGAACCTACATTTGTCTTCACTAATCTTTTGCTCTTCACATATCTACAGAAGCTTTTGCAGTCAGTTTTTATGTTCGCTGCAAGCTTACTCCCATACTCTATTTTCCCCCTCCTAATTAAACCCTTTGTTCTCCTTTGCTGTATTATAAATTTCTCCCAGTCCTCAGGTTTGCTGCTTTTTCTGGCCAATTTATATGCTTCTTCCTTGGATTTAACACTACCCCTAATTTCCCTTGTTAGCCCCGGTTGAGCCACCTTCTGTTTTATTTTTTATGCCAGACAGGGATGTACAATTGTTGAAGTTCATCCATGTGATCTTTAAATGTCTGCCATTGCCTATCCACTGTCAACCCTTTAAGTATCACTCGCCAGTCTATCCTAGCCAATTTACGTCTCATACCATCAAAGTTACCTTTCTTTAAGTTCAGGACCCTAGTCTCTGAATTAACTGTGTCACTCTCCATCTTAATGAAGAATTCTACCATATTATGGTCACTCTTCCCCAAGGGGCCTCGCACAACAAGATTGCTAATTAATCCTCTCTCATTATACAACACTCAGTCTAGGATGGCCAGCTCTCTAGTTGGTTCCTCAACATATCTTTTGTTGTTGCAAATATTGGTCATATTAAAACAGTGAGTTTCCACGTTGCTAAATCGTTTGAAGTCTTCTCCCGCTGCCGCATCCCCTGCCCCCCGTGGGGTAGGAGCAGGATGTTCTTTCACCTTTGGGATTAAATAAATCACATATACATGACCAAAACTTAATATGCACAGTTTATTTAAAGATATCATGCTAAATATTTACAAGTAAAATGAAAATACATAAAATAGTTTTATTTAAAAGAATACGCAAAATAAAATCTATGCGTCTAGAAATGGGAGAAAGTGCGGAGTCAGTTTCACTGATGGGTCTGTATTTAGCTTGGAGGTGCTGCAGATCTCATCCCTGTGCAATGAGCAGTAGCCCCACACTAGAGCAGACAGCACCATTAACACTAACATAACAGCTGGTAGTAACAGTCAGTCCACACGCCTCACCTGAGTACACAGGTGGACGAGTGTTTGTACCTTCCTAACAAGGTACTGAGTGACCAAAGGGTTTGATCCTACAGATGGCACGGTTATAATGTTGTAATAAATGAGCAGTCACCAAACACCAAAAGCATCATTGCAGGTGTAATCCCTGGCTGATGCCAGGTTTCAGCATGGCCCTTTTGGTTGTGGTAACCAAGCACCCAATGCGCTGATACCATGTTTATCATCCAGATATTATTTTTAAAGAAGTTACTTAATGCAATCCGATTCTTAAAAGAGAACTGTGGAAATTAGTGTAAATTGTCTCAATATCACTGAATAAGTTGATGGTAGTTCCACAGTGCCACAGGAGTCAACTAAAACTCTCAGGGCTCTTTGGAAATATCAGGAATAAATTGAGGGAAAGGTGCGGCTTAGTGTTTGGGAATAGGATCGAGGGACAAGCGGGTTTGGGAATAGGATCGAGGGACAGACGGGTTTGGGAATAGGATCGAGGGACAGACGGGTTTGGGAATAGGATCGAGGGACAGACGGGTTTGGGAATAGGATCGAGGGACAGGCGGGTTTGGGAATAGGATCGAGGGACAGGCGGGTTTGGGAATAGGATCGAGGGACAGGCGGGTAGTGTGCTCAGGTTTGAGTTACTTTCTCTCCGTTTGCTGTTTCGTTACATTCTAGTAACATAATCAAAGAGAATGGAATGATTCTGTCTGACCAGATCAGGCTCAAAGGACACTGTTCCAGGTACCAGGTGTACTTGAATAGATCTTGCTGGCCCCAGCAGGGTGTTTCCGTCCCTCTTTCAAGAAGGATACAGAGGACACACACGGGTTGGGTCGACACTTGCAAGTGGGAGTATTTCAGTAGTGATACTTACTGCAGAGTCTCAGAGTTTAAGCTGCTGACGTAGGACCTGTGTCGAGAAGCAATGACCAGGGTCCAGGCAGCAATCTCACTAACAGTGAAGCAACAAATGACGAGGCTCACCAGGCACATTTCTTATTCTCCTTTTGTATGGAGTGTGTAGGGTCGGGGGAAGGGGGAGGGGGGGGGAGGCAGGGGGTTATCAGTCTGGAGAGAGCAGGACCCGAGGATGGACCTTGCAAAACAGCAACAAGCTGGGTGGTCAGGCAAGAAAGGGGGATCGGAGCTGTTTGATGCTGAAACACCATCAATTATGTAGTGGCTGTTCCTAGTTGTGCGACATCTGACAGGAGGGGTTATTGCATTTCTCTTTGGTTCAGCGTTTTACTGGGCGTTACCAGTCATTAAGCACGACTCCATTACTAAACTCAGTTTAGATGAGACGTGAAGGAAGAAAGTAAATTTTGTTTCTCCATACTGGTGCAGTAGCTGGTCTTGCTGATCAAGTGTGTCATTAATGCTGGTTGCAGGTTATTTTTCCCCAGGTAGTACTGAAATGGCACTCTGTTCCAGGAACAATCCAGGGCTTCAATTAGACAATGGCAGAGACCAGCATCATGACTCCAATGCCACTGCACATCAGCAACACCTGATACACAGAGTTCCTGCAACACAGAATCACAGATTAAATATACAGATGCCGCCGAGGGAATCTCTGAAAAGCACAAACGCACTTTGCGCATGCAAGTCCCTACGTGTCAGAAATCCACTTCTCTCACCATTATTTACTGCTTTGGCAGCTGATGCACAGAAAGCTGTAGCCCAAAACAAGGCTGGCTGGCCTCGGGTTACAGGCTTCAGCTTGGTTTATTCAAACAGAGGATGATATATATGTAGCACATGCACCTCGTGGCAAAAGCACAATCGACACAAGGAGAGTAGATTCTCCGGGCTAATTCTGCAGGGATTAGAAAAACGAAGCACGGCGATCAAAGCAGACTTTCGCATGTTGGGTTATGTAACAATAATTACATTCCCAAGGTGGAATCCACTGGTTCTAAAGCACTTTGGGACATCAAAAGGAAGTGATGAGGAGCTATGTGAATGCAAGTTCTTGATCAGGGAACTCTTCATACATTGAGTCAGGCAACTGGGACTCACCAAAGATCACTTTAGTGTTTCAAGGAATTCTGACCCCCACTAATATGTGTAATTATCTAAATTTAATGACCAATACCAGAAAGACAATGAACCACAACACTCAGGTCTGTAAATGGGACAAATAGAAAGCAAATCTGTTCCAGCATTCTTCAAATAAAAATACATCTTTGTTAGGGTGAGGAATGTTGCATCAGCACCAAACACTCAGATAAATGGGAGAGAGTAAAGCTCCCTCTACACTGTCCCATCAAACACTCCCAGGGCAGGTACAGCACGGGTTAGATGCAGAGTAAAGCTCCCTCTACACTGTCCCATCAAACACTCCCAGGGCAGGTACAGCACGGGTTAGATGCAGAGTAAAGCTCCCTCTACACTGTCCCATCAAACACTCCCAGGGCAGGTACAGCACGGGTTAGATACAGAGTAAAGTTCCCTCTACACTGTCCCATCAAACACTCCCAGGGCAGGTACAGCACGGGGTAGATACAGAGTAAAGCTCCCTCTACACTGTCCCATCAAACACTCCCAGGGCAGGTACAGCACGGGTTAGATACAGAGTAAAGCTCCCTCTACACTGTCCCATCAAACACTCCCAGGGCAGGTACAGCACGGGTTAGATACAGAGTAAAGTTCCCTCTACACTGTCCCATCAAACACTCCCAGGGCAGGTACAGCACGGGGTTAGATACAGAGTAAAGCTCCCTCTACACTGTCCTATCAAACACTCCCAGGGCAGGTACAGCACGGGTTAGATACAGAGTAAAGCTCCCTCTATACTGTCCCATCAAACACTCCCAGGGCAGGTACAGCACGGGATTAGATACAGAGTAAAGCTCCCTCTACACTGTCCCATCAAACACTCCCAGGGCAGGTACAGCACGGGTTAGATGCAGAGTAAAGCTCCCTCTACACTGTCCCATCAAACACTCCCAGGGCAGGTACAGCACGGGTTAGATACAGAGTAAAGTTCCCTCTACACTGTCCCATCAAACACTCCCAGGGCAGGTACAGCACGGGGTTAGATACAGAGTAAAGCTCCCTCTACACTGTCCCATCAAACACTCCCAGGGCAGGTACAGCACGGGTTAGATACAGAGTAAAGTTCCCTCTACACTGTCCCATCAAACACACCCAGGGCAGGTACAGCACGGTCTAGATACAGAGTAAAGCTCCCTCTACACTGTCCCATCAAACACTCCCAGGGCAGGTACAGCACGGGTTAGATACGACGACAACTTGTGCCTTTAGCGTAGTGAAACATCCCTAGACGCTTCACAGGAGTATTATGCAATAAAAATTTTACATTGAGCCACATAAGTAGAAATTAGCGGTGATGGTCAAAGAGAAGCGACATGAAGGAGGAAAGAGAGGTAGAGAGGCGGGGAGGTTTAGGTAGAGAGTTCCAGAGCTTGGGGCGTAGGCAACAAAAGTACAGCCACCAATGGTGGAGCGATTATAATCAGGGATGCTAAGTATTACAGAATTAGAGGAGCGCAGACATCTTGGGGGATTGGGGGATTGGAGAGATAGGGAGGGGCGAGGCCATGGAGGGATTTGAATATAAAGATGAGAATTCTGAAACCGGATTGCTTAACCGGAAGCCAATGTAGATCAGCGAGCACAGAGGTGATGGGTGAGCGGAACTTGGTGCGAGTTAGGACACGGGGCAGCAGAGTTTTGGATCACCTCTAGTTTACGTCGGGTAGAATGTAGGAGGCCAGCCAGAAGTGCGTTGGAATAGTCAAGTCTAGAGGTAACAAAGGTATGGAGGAGGGTTTAAGCAGCTGATGAGCTGAGGCAAGGGCGGGGACGGGCGATGTTACGGAGGTGGAAATAGGTGGCATTAGTGTTATGTTGCTGATGTGTGGCCGGAAGCTCATTTTAGGGTGAAGTATGACACCAAGGTTGCGAACAGTCTGGTTCAGCCTCAGACAGATGCTAGGGAGAGGGATGGAGTCAGTGACTAGGGAATGAAAACAATGGCTTCGGTCTTCCCAGTATTTAATTGGAGGAAATTTCTGCTCACCCAGTACTGGATGTCGCACAAGCAGTCTGACAGTTTAGAGACCGTGGAGGGTTGAGAGAAGTGGGAGTGAGGTAGAGCTGGGTGTTATCAGCGTACATGTGGAAACTGACACTGTGTTTCCGGATGATGTCGCCAAGGGGCAACATGTAGATGAGAAATAGGAGGGGCCAAGGATAGATCCTTGGGGGACACCAGAGGTAACGATGGGGGAGTGGGAAGAGAAGCCGATGCAGGAGATTCTCTGGCTACGATTAGATGGATAAGAATGGAACCAGGTGAGTGCAGTCCCACCCAGCTGGACGATGGTGGAGAGGCGTTGGAGGAGGATGGAGTGGTCAACCGTGTCAAAGGCTGCAGACAGGTCGAGGAGGACGAGGAGGGATAGATTACTTTTGTCACAGTTACTAAGGATATACTGCAGAGAATCTCCTATGCCCCATCAATTCTATTTTTATGCTTCCCAAATTGCCACAAGTTTTGTCCAAGCACAATAAATTGAAACGAGAGTATACAATGGCATACAGCCATGGTATCTGATATAAACTATAATTGGGTTGCTTTGTGTTAATGATGGCTGTAAATAAATAAGTCAATCAGCAGTCAGCTCAGACACTGTCTATACAAGTACATCTGTAGGAGTGTTCCGTCAGCATTACAAAGTGGCCCTGTTGTTGAGGCACTAACATTGCAAAAATGTGTCACCATTGTTAACATCAAGATGTGATGAAAATCATGCTCATTTGTTCCATAACTAAGGAATTTAATTTGCCTGTGATGAATGGGAAGGTCGAGGTGCTACTTTATTATCCAACCAACACTTCCAGAAGAGATAGATACTATATACAGGGCTTTATTGGGCACGGTTACTTACCGCACATCTGTTTCCAGAAGGAGGTCAGGTACCACAGTAACCAGAGCAATGTACAGAAATCCCCCTGAAGTGAATGGTAGAATCCAAGCTACGCTGTTCCCTGTAAGATTCAAGAGACAGGTGCATTAGAATTACAGTAAGTACATAAAGACTTCAGTAAGTGTGAAGTCTACTAGAATGCCACATCAGGTGTGAAATACACTCAGCATCAGAGTAACAGATCCTGTCCTTTCAAAGTTGTGTGAGGGGGAGGGGGGGAACGACAGAGGGGGAGGGGGGGAACGACAGAGGGGGAGGGGGGGAACGACAGAGGGGGAGGGGGGGAACGACAGAGGGGGAGGGGGGGAACGACAGAGGGGGAGGGGGGGAACGACAGAGGGGGAGGGGGGGAACGACAGAGGGGGAGGGGGGGAACGACAGAGGGGGAGGGGGGGACGACGACAGAGGGGGAGGGGGGGACGACAGAGGGGGAGGGGGGGACGACAGAGGGGGAGGGGGGACGACAGAGGGGGAGGGGGGACGACAGAGGGGGAGGGGGGACGACAGAGGGGGAGGGGGGACGACAGAGGGGGAGGGGGGGACGACAGAGGGGGAGGGGGGGACGACAGAGGGGGAGGGGGGGACGACAGAGGGGGAGGGGGGGACGACAGAGGGGGAGGGGGGGACGACAGAGGGGGAGGGGGGACGACAGAGGGGGAGGGGGGGACGACAGAGGGGGAGGGGGGGACGACAGAGGGGGAGGGGGGGCGACAGAGGGGGAGGGGGGGCGACAGAGGGGGAGGGGGGGGCGACAGAGGGGGAGGGGGGGGCGACAGAGGGGGAGGGGGGGCGACAGAGGGGGAGGGGGGGACGACAGAGGGGGAGGGGGGGACGACAGAGGGGGAGGGGGGGACGACAGAGGGGGAGGGGGGGACGACAGAGGGGGAGGGGGGGACGACAGAGGGGGAGGGGGGGACGACAGAGGGGGAGGGGGGGACGACAGAGGGGGAGGGGGGGACGACAGAGGGGGAGGGGGGGACGACAGAGGGGGAGGGGGGGACGACAGAGGGGGAGGGGGGGACGACAGAGGGGGAGGGGGGGACGACAGAGGGGGAGGGGGGACGACAGAGGGGGAGGGGGGGACGACAGAGGGGGAGGGGGGGACGACAGAGGGGGAGGGGGGGACGACAGAGGGGGAGGGGGGGACGACAGAGGGGGAGGGGGGGACGACAGAGGGGGAGGGGGGGACGACAGAGGGGGAGGGGGGGACGACAGAGGGGGAGGGGGGGACGACAGAGGGGGAGGGGGGGACGACAGAGGGGGAGAGAGAGCTATGGGGGAATGAGAGAGAGAGAGAGAGAGGGAGGATGTGACAGGGGGACAGAGGGGTTAACACACACGACCAATGTGAACTGGGGTGGGAGGAGAGTGGGAAAGAGTCTGCATGAACGAGGGCATAAAGTGGCGGGTGGGAGATCTGGGTGTGGGGGGGCGTGGAATGAGGAAGCTCTGAGAATCCAGGTGAGAGCAGAGTGCCACTTCGTCACTGTGACAAGTGCAGTTACAATTTTAAAATATTTAACAAATGAGATTGAGTGACAGAGGATCAATATGCATTTACAATAGCCTGCAATGTATTGACAACAGAAAATCTCTGCACATCTGCCAGTCTAGGAGATGAAATGTGCAGCAAGATACAACAAGCCTGTGTGTAACTGCCGATCATTGACTGAGCTATCAGCTGATTTGGCGTGTGTTGTACTTGCAGCATTTGACAGGTTCTGCTGGTGGCAAGCCACTGCTCTCGGCATTGCCACCTGGTGGCACTTCGTGGTACCACAGCCACACGCATGAACATTAAGGGACCATGCAGAATGTCATCATTTCACAAGTATCCCAAAAGGAACACTGCAATTAAAAAAGGGTTACACGGAACCATAATCGCATCCTCTGGAGCATTCCTTCTGCTCCTGTGAAAGTGATACCAATTACAGACAGTCCCTTTAATGGTCACCTTCTTCGCCTTTGTGTGGCTCCAATTGCTGCAGTAATTCACATTACTAAAATTAGCACCCAACAATCTGAAGACTGCCATTCCCCCTCTGCAATCAGCACCACCGCTAGCGGGGTCTTCATCTGAGCCACCTCCTAACATCAGCTCTCCATAAAATCAATTGCTGATATTCTGACCATCATGTTATCATGAGATAGCATCTGTAGTCATCGTTAATTAAGAGAGAAAAACAATCTTATACATTTGATGTTCACCATGTACCACCTATATGCACAATATAAACCAAACTAAGTGCACCTTCTGGGTAGATGGGGGAGTGGGGACAGACAGGAAGCTGGAAACAAAAAGAACAGATACATCACCAATGCACCGCTTCTCCCACCCTGCCCTCAGATAGCCACAGCTCTCAGTCTGAATAGCGAGGGCTCACAAATACATCGGTCATAATTTACCATCATTCCAGTCAAAGACAGTCAAAAGTGCGAAGATCTGGCAGTCAGAGATCACGTGAGCTGGCCAGAGGAAAGGGAGAGAGGGAACACCCTTGCGGCTTAAGTCTATTGTGCTTGGACTGATGATAACCTGGGAGATTGACGAGGAGCGCTGGGCCCCGCTCGAGATCCAGCACATCACCACCCCCCGCACCCCCCCCCCCCCCCCCGCCCCAACTTCCTACTTAGAGCTCAGCCCCAGCCCCCTCCCCCCCCCCCCCCTCGGGATGCCGAACTCCCGACACAGAAAAGCAGATCAAGCCCCACCTGCTCCTTCTGGAGACTGAGAGCACAGGGCGAAGCAGGCCCCCAACACCCCTCCAACCGCAGTCGTGAGCTGCATTTTTGCTGCACTCCATCGATCGAATCCTGCCCTGAGCAGGATGGTAAAATCTCCGACCTGTGGGTTAAACAATGAAGTAGTCAGCCAGGCCAAGTTTTCAAAGATTCTCACAACAGGAACTCAAACATAGACTTCTGGCTCTAAACATTCACCATGGGGAATTCATCTCTGGACAAAACAATAGGGTACAAGAAGCGCACTGATCAGAAACATTCTGTTCAGTTGTTATACTGTTCCATCAGGCACTGGTTTTAATTTATTTCCAACAACTGGGCGAGTTTGAGTCAGGTCACAGCTGGTGGAGTGAGCGTTAGAATAATGGCCAGCATCTCCTATCTCCAGTTGGCACCGAATGCATCAGCCAAGACTCCTCATACCAGCTGAAGACTGAGGGCGGCAGGGGGTGCCATGGGGAAGTCTGCAATCCTTGCCATTTGCCCCTTCAAGGAGGTATTTCTGTTGGGATGGGAAACGGCAGTGCCCTGTACTGAGGAAACATACATTTTAAAAATGAGGGTGAAAGTATCAATTATTCACATGAAAGATAAGTTCACTAACCTCATGTGGAACTTCATGGAGGAGGATGGCCAGAGTGGTAGTGAGCCCAACCTGCAGGACAGGACAGGAGCACGTCAACAATCTCAACAACAGAACTGACCCAGCAGACATCTGTAGCAATGGATCGTACTGGATAATGCAACTGTAATAACCATAGCAACAGCTGACATTGCTCGGGAGCTAACTGCAGAACTGGTTGAAGGAAACCAAGACAAAAAGACAGTGAAATCAATTGAACCATTAAACAAACACCAGTCCCTGGCACCATTCATCAAACGTAACAACCACCAGAATGTTGTAACAAAAAACACACCTTGATGAAAGCAGTTACATTCTTAAAACAAACACATACACACAGCAGGACCTGGGACAGCCCGGCCCTCGGAAATTAAAAAGGCACAGGGCAGTCTATGCAGTTTTTAACCAGCGCCATTACCAAAGCCACCTGGAGGGGAATGTACAGAAAGACTGGAAAGTAAGTGCCTGAAGCAAGCACTAATTCCCAGAAGCCTGCCCTTGGAACAAGCAACTTCTGCTCTTACCACTGAGAATGGATCATGAAGACGAGTCCAGTACAATGAGATAAGACTAAGAGACACAACAAGCAGTTTGTCTGCATCTGGGGCACAGATTTTGAAATGGAGACAGGTGGCAGGGTGCAGTTTCTTTACTGTCCTGGGATAACCCTTTCAAAACATTATTTCTCTCCCATCTCACAGCAAACCTCCAGTGACCATGACAGCTACACGTTTTGTGGGAATGTAGCCGTTACATGTGACCGGAGACAGGCAGGTACACAGGTAAAACTGGATGCAAAATCCACCCCGTCACACTGGGAGCGAGGTCACCATGAAGCTCCACCAGTGAGAGCACCACAAAGAGGCAATGACACAAAGTACGGCGATGTCAACACCGAAAGTTACGGCAGGGATTACCGACTGACATGACCAGTGATGTTTACAGCTTACAGACCAACACACACCAAGCAGTATGAGGCAGAGAGGTGTGTCGCAGTTCCAGGTATCAGTGGATAAAATTCCAGCCTGTAACTCACTCCCGGGTATCTATTCGATATATAAATCCGCCCCCTGAACCCCTTGATTAGATTCCAGCCTGTAACTAACTCTGGTTTGATATACAACTGTCTGTGTGTACTCTTCAGGGTATACAGTGGGATGTCTGCGTGTGCCCACCTGTCCATGTGTGTCCCTGTCAGACTCCACGTGTTCCTGTCAACAACCAATATGGCCTCTGAAAGGAATTTGAAACATTTTTGAACGAGAACTTTGAGAGATAAAGTGCAGCCTGCACGTTTTTTTTGATCAGGTCAAATTTACTAATTAACTAAAGAGCAATGTGTGCTTTGGGCACATGGACTAGTCAGGCAATTCTTGAAATTCTATGGCCACATGCCCGGTACAACATTTTAAAATATATTGATTCACTCAGAATTGTGACTTAGGAGCGAACACACAGGCAGAAACGAGCTGTTTTGAGATCTTGCATTTCACCATTCTCTTTGCAAATCATTTTCTTATCTTCTGCTCACCTTTCTGCTGACGAGGAAGCTCCCAGCTACTGCCAGGCCGTGTGTGAAGTTATCAATACCGTTGGCAATGAGGTTCAGGTACCCACTAATCTACAAAATAAAGGAGTGTCAAATTTCCGAAACAAAGAGAACTATTGCTGCCATGGCAACAAATGCCAGTGAGCCCCTTACCTTTATGGCTTGAACAGGTTTAGCAGATGCCTTGAGTTGCAGAGTGGAGCCACAGCAGTGGCCATTGGTGAGCTGGACACAAGAACCATTGCGAAGAGTGCTGGCAGAGGGAATGAGTTTTCCATTTTGAAGGCGTTTGATCTCCTTATCGCCACAGGAACGTCTATTCTGCAATGCCTTCTGGGTCTGAGAAGGTGCCTGGAAAAGGAATGACAACATTCCTGGTGAAAGGAGAATTGGAGGCTGATTTACTGCAGGAAGGGATAACACTTCCAGACTTGCTTTTAGACAGCCTCAGGATGTTCCAAAGCGCTTTACAACCAATGAAGCACTTTTGAAGTGTAGTCACTGTTGTAATGTAGGAAACATTGGCAGCCAATTTGATAATGACCAGTTAATCTGTTTTAGTAGTGTTGGTGGAGGAATAAATGTTGGCCCGGACACAACATTTTACAACAGCATACTTCAGTTACTAAAGGATGTGACCCAGCCTGCTTTTAGCTTCTCAATGGCTTTTCTGCAAAGTATATTTACAATTAAGAGCAGTGGGTCCTGCTTCTGTGAAACATTAAAACACGATTTATCAACTGTGCACTCATGAGGAGGAAGAATCCGTGCATTAAAGAGATCAGAATCTATCACTGGGTTTGGAGGAGAAGCATTTCAAATACATCCTTCTCTTTTAAAATCTATTATAACTTGTATCTTGAAATTCTAATGTTTTACTGAAAAACTGTCTATTGCTCCCTCTTCGGTTTTGAAGGATGACTCTTTAAAAATCTCTGCAATAACAGGAGCATCTTGCTGTAAAGGAAGGAAGAGGCATTACCTGCTCGGCAGCACTGACAGCTGCTTGCATTTGGCTCACATCTCAGACCATAAATCCCACAAACTATACCATGTCACCAGCAAGTGCTGCTAGCTGTGCAGCTCAGCCTCACAGCACAGAATGAGTCAGCAGGCAATGAGGTGCAGAGAAATTCAGGGGAGAGGTAAGCAGACACAGCAAAATATCCCCACGTGGCCCAATTTAGCCACTCATGGAAACTACCCAACTTGTTGAAAGTATAATTCTGGAATAAAACCACTTTATTGTGGCAGAACCACAGATCAGGAACGCCCCATCTTCAGTATGTGCTGAGCTAGCTAATATCAGTGAGATAACTGGTATCAGAACCCATGAATGAATGAAATCAGCCAGGGGCTCCATCCCTGATCATTACCGAGCGGCCTCTGCTGGAAATGAAGTGTGTGTGTATGTGTGCATACCCATGTGGGTGATGGGGAAGGACACAAGGGCGAGAGAAGGGTTAAGAGAGGGATGTTGGATCATGGAATGCTTTGCTATAAGGAATATTCAAGGCATTGTATTTTTTTTTTTAAAAAAAGGGAAATTGCATCAATATTTGAAGCAGAGGAAGATACAGGACTATGGGCACAAATTAGGGCAGCAGGATTAAATTTTGGTTTGGCTCTGGCAAAGCGTTGACACAGATACAATGGGCTTGCTTCTGTGCTGTAAACTTCTATAGGTCTCTGGACAAGATCGACAATGTCAAATAGCCACTTGGACTGTAGATTGCCAGCTCCTGTGGCACTGCATCACAGCAGGTGTCACTACCTTCAAGAAGAGAGAAAAACACATACACTTTACTCTTCTTGAGTAGGTAAGGCAAAGTAGCAGCAGCTTTCCAAAGCCATTCCCTGCTGAAGTTCCTCAACATGTCCGTCAGCCATGAACTTGGATGTAACTGATATTGCTCATGGTAGTTTCATGGGTCCTACCACCAGCACCGGCCCACTCCTATCCCAAGCCGAAAGGACCCCACACCGTCCCACTCCTATCCCAGGCCGAAAGGACCCCACACCGTCCCACTCCTATCCCAAGCCGAAAGGACCCCACACCGTCCCACTCCTATCCCAGGCCGAAAGGACCCCGCACCGTCCCACTCCTATCCCAAGCCGAAAGGACCCCACACCGGCCTACTCCTATCCCGAGCCGAAAGGACCCCACACCGGCCCACTCCTATCCCAGGCCGAAAGGACCCCACACCGGCCCACTCCTATCCCAGGCCGAAAGGACCCCACACCGGCCCACTCCTATCCCAGGCCGAAAGGACCCCACACCGTCCCACTCCTATCCCGAGCCGAAAGGACCCCACACCGTCCCACTCCTATCCCAGGCCGAAAGGACCCCGCACCGGCCCACTCCTATCCCGAGCCGAAAGGACCCCACACCGGCCTACTCCTATCCCGAGCCGAAAGGACCCCACACCGTCCCACTCCTATCCCAGGCCGAAAGGACCCCGCACCGGCCCACTCCTATCCCGAGCCGAAAGGACCCCACACCGGCCTACTCCTATCCCAGGCCGAAAGGACCCCACACCGGCCCACTCCTATCCCAGGCCGAAAGGACCCCGCACCGTCCCACTCCTATCCCAGGCCGAAAGGACTCCTGCTCGGGGCTTGCAGCCTACACTAGGACATCATCCAAGGTACAGAAGTTTAGTTGATTAGCCACTATGAGACACCGGGAACCAAACACAGAGTCCGACACACCGGGAACCAAACACCAGGAGCTTGACACACCAGGAGTCCCTAAGAGACACCCGGGCAACTATGGCGGTGCGGCGTTCCGGCCTGTCGCTCTTGCATTGTCCATAAGGGTCCTGACGTTCCAGGTCCCGAACTTCATTTTGAAGGGGTAGAAGATGCCCCGTGGGGTGGTCGATGCACACTGGTTACCACATGGGTTTAGCTGAGCAAGGTCTTGGTCCAGTGGCAAAGGAGTCAAGATGACTGGAGACCGACCCACTGGGAGTCCGACCCACCAGGCCTTTTAGTCTTTCATATTAGTCTAACAGTTTTAATGTTTCTGTATTTTAATAGACTCTTTAAAGCGGCGGACCACCTTCCCTCCAGCGATGATCAGACCTCTCCTCCTCGACGATGGCGGGACCTCAATCAAGCCTCGGAGCACCTACCATTAAGGGCTATTTGGCGCTGAGCTTGCGGCCAACATCTTGCTGTAAGGAAACTAGGCCCATACAGCAGTGCCTGGTCTCCAGTCATCTTGACTCCTTTGCCACTGGACCAAGACCTTGCTCAGCTAAACCCATGTGGTAACCAGTGTGCATCGACCACCCCACGGGGCATCTTCTACCCCTTCAAAATGAAGTTCGGGACCTGGAACGTCAGGACCCTTATGGACAATGCAAGAGCGACAGGCCGGAACGCCGCACCGCCATAGCTGCCCGGGAACTTAAGACACTTCGACATCGCCGCCCTAAGCGAGACCCAGTGGGCAGGGGAGGGCCAGCTCAAGGAACAAGGTGGAGGTTACACCTTTTTCTGGAAAAGGAAACTAGAGGCAGAACGGCACCTCTACAGAATCGGCTTCACCATCAAAAATGAGCTGGTCGACCGCCTCCAAGACTCCCCCTGCAAGGTTAACCAACGCCTCACGACTCTTCGATTCACCCTATCCCGGAACCAATGCACCACTGTCATCAGTGCGTACGCCCCGACACTTGATGCAAAGGACGAGACCAAAGAGGGTTTTTACACCAGCCTCGAAAAATCCTTGTCCTGCGTCCCCGCAGGCGACAAACTGATCCTCCTGGGTGACTTCAACGCCAGGGTTGGCAAAGGCACAGCCGTCTGGGGCGACGTGATTGGCAGAGAGGGGGTAGGGAAAGCCAACTCCAGCGGTACCCTACTCCTGACAAAATGCCGAGAACATGAATTCTTCATCACCAACACCCTGTTCTGCCAGAGGGACAAATACAAGGCATCGTGGTAATACTCGCTCCAAACACTGACACCTGCTCGACTATATCATCGTCCGAGCCCGGGATCGCAAGGATGTGCGCATCACCCGCGCCATGACAGGAACTGACGACTGCTGAATGGACCATCGCCTAATCCGATCCATCATCAACATTAACATTGCCCCAAAGTAGAGGGGACAGCAGAAGCAGCTCCGCGCAAAAAAGTCAATGCCGGGGCACTTAGAGACCCAGCTAGGAGAGCTCGATACAGCCAGCGCCTCACAGCCAATCTGGCGTGCCTTGATGACCCTGAGATGCTGAAGCCCCACAGCACTTGGTCTGTACTCCAGGCCTCCATAACCAGTGCCTGTGAAGAGACGCTTAGTCACTCAACCAGAAAACACCAGGACTGGTTTGATGAGAATGATCAGGAGATCCAAGAACTAATAGATCGCAAGCGCAGAGCATCTCTGAGCCTTAAGCAGCAACCCAACTCGGGAGCTGCAAAGTAACATTACAGACGGCTCAAGGCTCAGGTCCAACAAAAAACCCGGGACCTAAAGAACAGGTGGTGGATGGAGAAAACGCAGGAGACACAACAACTGGCTGACAGCCATGATGTGCAAGGATTCTTTATCGCAGTCAAGGCCACCTACGGTTCAAACTCCCAAGGACCCACCCCACTCCTGGCCAAGAACGGGGGAACACTCATCAAGGACACCGAGGCTGTCAGGGCCCGATGGAAGGAGCACTTTGAAGATGATCTCAATCGAGACTCTGCCTTTGACTCGAGTGTTCTCAACTCCATCCCGTAGCATGCGACCCGCCACCACCTCGGTGAAACTCCAACGTTGCCACAAGGTGGAAAAAGCCATAAGACAGCTCAAAAGCAAGGCTACGGGAGCAGATGGAAACCCTGCTGAGGCACTAAAATATGTTGGAGAGGCGCTGTTGGCACGGATACATAACCTCATCTCTCTCATCTGGAGGGAGGAGAGCATGCCGGGAGATCTCAGAGATGCAGTGATTGTGACCATTTTTAAAAAGGGGACAAGTCCAACTGCGGCAACTACAGGGGAATCTCCCTGCTATCAGCCACTGGGAAAGTTGTCGCTAGAGTCCTCCTTAACCGCCTTATCCTTGTGGCTGAGGAGCTCCTCCCGGAGTCACAATTGATTTCGTCCCCTACGGGGCACAACGAACATGATCTTTGCAGCGTGACAGCTGCAGGAAAAATGCAGGGAACAGCACCAGCCTTTACATGGCCTTCTTCGACCTCACAAAGGCTTTTGTCACTGCCAACCGCGAGGGTCTATGGAGCGTCCTCCTCCGTTTCGGATGCCCCCAAAAGTTCGTTAACATCCTCTGCCTGCTCCACGACGACATGCAGGCCGTGTTCCTTACCAACGGATCTATTACAGACACAATTCGCGTCCGAACCGGGGTCAAACAGGGCTGTGTCATCGCCCCAACCCTCTTCTCAATCTTCCTCGCTGCCATGCTCCACCTCACAGTCAACAAGTTCCCCGTTGAAGTGGAACTAAACTACAGAACCAGTGGGAAGCTGTTCAACCTTCGCCATCTCCGGGCCAGTTTCAAGACCACCCCAACTTCTGTCGTCGAGTTAGAGTACGCGGACGATGCCTGCATCTGCGCACACTCAAGAGGCTGAACTCCAAGACATTGTCAACGTATTTACCGAGGAGTACGAACATATGGGCCTTAAGCTACACATCCGTAAGACAAAGGTCCTCTACCAGCCTGTCCTTGCCGCAGAGCACTGCCCCCCAGTCATCAAGATCCACAGCTCGGCCCTGGACAACGTGGACCATTTCACATACCTCGGGAGCCTCTTATCAACAAAAGCAGACACTGATGAGATTCAACACCACCTCCAGTGCGCCAGCACAGCCTTCGGCCGCCTGAGGAAAAGTGTGTTCGAAGACGAGGCCCTCAAATGGTCTACAGGGCTGTAGTAATACCCGTCCTCCTGTATGGCTCAGAGACGTAGACACCTCAAGTCGCTGGAGAAATACCACCAACGATGTCTCCGCAAGATCCTACAAATTCCCTGGCAGAACAGACGCACTAACATTAGCGTCCTCGACCAGGCCAACATCCCCAGCATTGAAGCACTGACTACACTTGATCAGCTCCGCTGGGCAGGCCACATTGTTCGCATGCCAGACATGAGACTTCCAAAACAAGCGCTCTATTTGGAACTCCTTCATGGCAAACGAGCCAAAGGTGGACAGAGGAAATGTTACAAGGACGCCCTCAAAGCCTCCCTGATAAAGTGCAGCATCCCCACCGACTCCTGGGAGTCCCTGGCCGAAGACCGCCCTGGGTGGAGGAGGCGGATCCGGGAGGGTGCTAAGCGCTTCGAGACTCGATGGCGAGTGCATGCGGAAGACAAGCGCAAGCTGCAGAAGGAACGCGTGGCAAACCTGTCCTAGCCTCTCCTACCCTCAACGACTGTCTGTCCCACCTATGGTAGGGACTGTGGCTCTCACATTGGACTGTTCAGCCATCTAAGGACTCATTCTAAGAGTGGAAGCAAGTCTTCATAGGGACTGCCTCCGAGGATGATGAGTTTCACAATATGGAGCCCACATAGCACACAGCTTGCAGTCGGGTATAGCTGCCAAGAGCAATTTTACAGAGCAGGTGGGCAGATTTGTTACCATGAACAAGTCCATCATTGGGATTGCAATAACCATCAGGGCCAGTAATTTGGTGCAGCAAAAAGATAAAATGCTGAAAATCCACAATGTAGTGCATGGAAATCTGCATATCAAATAAACTGAAAGCTTTCATTTTAAAACACTGCCTTTATGCAGCCCAAAAGCCGTTCCCAAAGGAATAAAATAATTGTGCTGACAGTTTAGCTACAAGGTAAAGACAATGAAATTTGGCAGGTTTATTTTTTATTGACTAGCCTTTCAACACAAGCCAAGAATCAGGAACAGCTTGAGCAGGAATTGAGTGCAGACATCAAAGGCACATGCACTCTGAGCTCAGAGAAACATTGGGCATTGGTTAGAGTTGCAATGAGCACAAATGAAGCTATTTTAGGATGGCAGAAATCACTTGTCACAACAATAACACAGTCTAGTGCTTCATTTAACAGAGAAGTCTTTGATGGATTGGAAAAACATAACCGTCATCAGCAGTGAACCTTGTTAATTATATAACAGAGTTTATGCCAACACTGGCGCATGAAGGAGTGTTCCTTTCAGAGCCAGTACTTTGTCAGGCTTAATTAATCTGACGTCAAAGTAATTAGAATGATCACTGAGATAGGATTGATTCTTGAATCAAAGTCACAAATACCACACCACACAAAAAAAATACCACATTGCACAATTCTGCCAAACTACTGCAGAAGGGTTCTGTCCGTCACATCTGTGTAACTATTCATGTAGATCCTTTCACTGTGGATTAGAACATGCACTCACCATACACACAGATCACATTCAAACAATGAATGAGTCTCCCACTCAGAGCAGCAAGTTGGGCATATCTCTGCATTTAATGCTAAACACACAGGCGCCCGACATGACTTTTTTTCCTTATATTCATTCACAGGATGTGGGCGTCACGGGAAAGGCCAGCATTTATTGTCTATCCTAAGTGCACTTGAGAAGGCATGGTGAAGGTACTCCCATAAGGCTTTAGGGAGTTCCAAGATTTTGATCCAGCAACGATGAAGTTTCTAAATCAGGATGGTGTTTGACACAAGAAATAGGAGCAGGAGTAGGCCATATGGCCCCTCGAGCCTGCTCCGCCATTTAATACGATCTTGGCTGATCTGATCATGGACTCAGCTGCACTTTCCTGCCCGCTCCCCATAACCCCTTATTCCCTTATCAGTCAAGAAACTGTCTATCTCGGTCTTAAATTTATTCAGTGACCCAGCTTCCACAGCTCTCGGGCAGCAAATTCCACAGATTGACAACTTGGGGCGGGGGAGGAAACTTGCAGGTGATGGTGTTCCATGTGGCTGCTGCCTTTGCGGGTTTGAGAGGGGCTGTCGAGGCCACACACACACACGACAGTTTATACACCCCACCCTAATGTCTCCCTGATTGCATGGTGGGCAACGGGACCATCCATTGCAATACTAAGACACACAGACCAGGAGCCTCCAGAGGCTGCTACTGCTAGCCTCATTGGTGCTCCCAGTCCTGATAACGTGTGGATATCGAGCAAGTACAGGATTGGACTTGGCTATGATGCCCCTGGCGATCAAATGGCTCACCAATATTCACTGTCCAGAGCTGCCATTTGGACAGGGGTAGTGGAGGGTCATCACTGCCCATGTAACTATAACCCAGCAATGAAGGGCCACAAAAAAAGGAGGGTATATTAGAGATCAAATACGTGAAAAAGCGATGTATGGAGCAATGCAATGCAACGACAGTGCGCACAAGCACCTGTGTGGTATAAAAACGTAAGAAATAGGAGCAGGAGTAGGCCATTTGGCCCCTCAAGCCTGCTCTGCCATTTAATAAGACCATGGATGATCTGATCTTGGGCCCAGCTCCACTTCCCTGCCCGCTCCCCATAACATTTCACACCCTTATCATTCAAAAATCTGTTTATCTCCACCTTAAATATATTCAATGACCTAGCCTCCACAGCTTTCTGGGGCAGAGCATTCCACAGATTTACGACCCTCAGAAGAAATTTCTCTCCATCTCAGTTCTAAATGGGAGACCCTTTATTCTGAAACTATGCCCCCCAGTTCTAGATTCCCCAAGTGGAAATATCCTCTCTGCACCTACCTTGTCAAGCCTCCTCAGTATCTTGTATATTTCAATAAGATCACCCCTCATTCTTCTAAACTGCAATGAGTACAGGCACAACCTGCTCAATCTTTCTTGAGAACCCCTTCATCTCAGGAATCAACATAGTGAACCTTCTTTGAACTGCCTCCAATACAAGTATATCCCTCCTTAAATAAGGAGAGCAAAACCAGTATTCTAGGTGTGGCCTCACCAATACCCTGTACAGTTGTAGCAGGACTTCTCTGCTTTTATACTCCATCTCCCTTGCAATAAAGGCCAACATTCCATTTGCCTTCCTGATTACTTGCTGTGTCTGCATACTAACTTTTTGTGTTTCATGCACAAGGACCCTCAGGTCCCTCTGTACTGCAGCATTTTGTAATCTCTCCCCATTTAAATAATAATTTGCCTTTTTATTTTTCCTGTCAAAGTGGATAACCTCACACTTTCCCACATTAACCTCCAGCTGCCAAATGTTTGCCCATTCACTTAGCCTGTCTATATCCCTTTGCAGATTGTGTGTGTCCTCCTCACAATTGGCGGGGCCCGCTCGCCCGACGACCTCCCCGGCAGGTACCCCCCCCCACCCCTTTCTGACATTCCGAAATCCGGAAATTCCTGAACCTGGGCTTAGGTGTTTCCGGATTCGTGATGTCAGAAAGACGCTCCAAAATCCGGCAAAACTGAAAATCCGGAATGGCCTCGGTTCCGGGACGCTGCACCTGTATTGTGTGGGGGTTTGCACAATGGAGGCTCCCTCTCATGTCACAGTTACAGCTGCATGTCAGGGACACACGTGCATTCATTCCTGATGCGTCATCACAGTTCAGGCCAAAATTGCACACAACAGGATGGAGCAAAGGAGGACTGGTGGCGGCGAGGCCGAGCTCTAAATACTCACACCCTTGGAGAGGGCTGAGGCGCTCGTCGGCAGACATGCTTCCTTCCCTGTGGCTACTGGTACTGCCGATGCCGATGTGAGTAAGCGAAGGTGCTCCTTTAATGCTCTCCTTCCCTGAATGCTCCAGCACCGACTGTGCCTTTCCCTCAAAGTCTGCTTGTTGCAGCCTCCATGCGTCAATCCATTACCTCCCTCTCACGGCAGCCCTACTCCCATTTATGCTTGCAGATGAGAGGCCAAGTGGCAGCACAGGAGACAGAGACGCACCACCTGAGAGACCAGCGCACGGCCTGGAAACAACCCCGGAAATGAGTGGCAGCACAGCAGAGAGGCAGCACCTGTCAGATCAGTGTCAGGTCTCGATGACACCCTTGAGGACAGCAGTACCAAAATACCTAATGACAGCATTCAGGACACCGAGGGCTCTAGCCTTGCTGACACCCTGGGGCGCACTCCATCTTTTGGGGGCCTCAGTGATGGGGAAGAGGAAGAGGAGGACACTGCTGGCAGCACCGTACGCATCAGCTCAGATACTGGGCGGTCCGATCTAGTTCAGATAGTACGGAGGTCTGCACTGGGTGTTGCACCGGGGCATAGAGGGCTGCAGCATGGTGACGGGGCTAGGCAACCTCAGATGCTATCTCTCTGAGGGGCGAGTCTGCACCGGAGTTCTGCTGAAGAGGACTCCGACGAGCCCATCGATGTTGCGGCTTATGAGAGAAGGGTGGAGGCCATGCATTCCCAGATGTTGGGGGCACTGGCAAGGGTGTCAGAGAGGCTGTTGGAATGGCGAGGAGTCCGCCTCCCGCACAGTCGACAGTTCTGTGCACTCCATGGAGCCCATCATTGCCAATGGTGGACTCCCAGATTGTCCGTGCGGATCCAGCTGTGATGCCGCAACCTGTAGATGATGTGACAGCTGCCACTGCAGCACAGGCACGAGGGAACGAGCGCATCGGTGCTGGTTTGGAGAGAATGGCCATGGCCCTGGAATCGCAAAATGCTCTTATGCACTCTGGCCAACAGGCCAGCATCAAACTACTGCCATGTCTGTGGCTTTGAAACTCTGGTTGCTCTCATGCAGTCTCAGCTCAATGCCATCTGACACCTCGGTGTTGCCTTTGCAGCTGGGTCCAACCACGGGCCACCCTCAGATTGGTGGTGGTGGTGGTAATGTGCCGCCCCCGATGAGTGACTCAGGCTCCTCGGACCAGGATACGGATGATACGCCCTCGCAGGATCGCAGCATTCCTGACCCCAGACCTGTCACTCTGCCAGTGCCTCCACTTGCCCTAGCCAAGCCAGACGGAACCCTCCCAGGGGGCTGCTGACCAGTCTGCAGCCGGGCCTTCTAGGCTCAAAGCTGGTCGAGGGCGTCCTAGAAGGACAGCAGCCTTCCCAGACCCATGAGGCAGCCACAGGGGAGAGACTGAGGCATAGTAGTACTGCAAAGTGCCACCAGAGCTGTCCAAACAACGGAACCTGTGTTTGAGGATCCCGATGCAGTGCTCGATGATGCACCTGGTGGCAGAATGAGCGTTGTTGTAGGCATGCTCGGCTGCAGTCCTGGGATTCCGAAGTGGAGTCAGCAGCCAAATGGACAGGGGATATCCCTTGTCCCCAAGCAGCCATCCACAATCGTGGTTTGGCCAGGAGAAGACGACAGGCACACTGCTCTGGCGCAGGATGAAGGAATCATGGCTGCTGCCTGGATACCTGGCATCAACTGCCAGAATCCTACGCTGGTGGTCGCACACAGCTGCACATTCAGGGAGTGGAATCCCTTTCTGTTCATAAAGAGTTGGGGATGGTTCAGTGACGCCCTCAGGCCAACGTGTGCAGTCGATGGCACCCTGCGGAACCCTGCAATCCGGACAAATCCGGCCTGCCGCTCCACCTGCTTCTCCCTGGTCATTGGGAAGGAGATATATTGGATGCTTCCCTTATACAGAGCATCGGTCACCTGCCGGATGGAGAGGGGTGGAGAATTGGGAAATATTGGATATGTCTGCAGTGGCAGACTGGAACGAGCCCATCGCGTAAAAGTTGAGAGCTATGGTGACCTTGGTCTCAACGGAGAGAGCTGTCCTCGTTCTTCTCTGAGGCTGCAGATCTGCCCACAGGAGACTGCACAGCTCCCTCAGTAAGTCCTTTCTAAATCACAGCCTTCGCAAACATTGCTCATCACTGAGCTCCAGGAATGAAAACTGATGTCAGTACACCCTTTGATGGTAGGGCCTCCTTCCCCCAGGTCTGTGCTAGGCCCCTCCGATGTCAGCTGGCTGATCGCCTTCTCCCTGTTCCTGCTGTTGTTCCTCAGCAGGCAAGGCTCCTGGCCCAGTATATGGTGCGGGGGGGGGGGGGGGCTGTCAGCGTACCTGACCCTCCTCCTCACGCCACCTCCTTCCGGGCCACCCTCTCTACGTGGAGGTCTGCGGCCTTCTGCAGGCCCTTCTCCATGTTAGCCATCCATGGCTGCTGGCTCCCTTGCCCGCTGTCTCTGTACCCGTTGCTGATGGCACCACTTTCTCCTGCGTGCCGACCTGCCTTTCACAATGTGCAAAAGGCATTGCCCTGCCAACACTGAGCCCATTGTCTGCAGGCTTAACCCTCACAAGCAGGCCTCTGTGGAACAGAGAATGAGGCCCACAGGCCACGACTAATCAGCGAGATTGGAAAAATGTTCTAAACTCTCAAAAAGTTATCCAAAGTCCGCTGCAGGTTTAGCAAATCCCTGCAGAGAGATCAGAGAAAGTATCCACAAAAACACCCGATCACACAATACCTCCTTTCTGCTCCTCTGGCGCTCTCGAGCAGCCCAAAGTGCACCCACCCAAAAAGCTGGCGGGGGCACTGTCAGAAAACAAGCCGAGTTTTTTTTATAGTGAAAATAAGTAGCGTGACGGAGCGACAGCGCGCGCACGTTAATGATGTCATCACGGCCGCAAGCTCCATAACGCAGCGGAAATCTGGAGCGGAAGTGGACACCGTCCCAAAATCTCCCGCGCTGAATATGGGTCATGGCGGCCAACGGACTGCAATGCAGCGGCCACTCGATTCCGCCACATGGCCGCCACAAAATGGGGGTAACGGCCCGTATCCGGATCCTGAATTTCGGCCCCCATATATACTGTGGAAGGAGATTAACTGGATGGGGTACAGTCCATGGTAGGGTTACACATGGGCTGTGGAAGGAGATTAAATGGTGGGGTACAGTCCGTGGTAGGGTAGTGTGTACACGGGGTATGGAAGGAGATTAAATTGTGGGGTACAGTCCGTGGTAGGGTAGTGTGTACACGGGGTATGGAAGGAGATTAAATGGTGGGGTACAGTCCATGGTAGGGTAGTGTGTACACGGGGTATGGAAGGAGATTAAATTGTGGGGTACAGTCTGTGGTAGGGTAGTGTGTACACGGGGTATGGAAGGAGATTAAATGGTGGGGTACAGTCCATGGTAGGGTAGTGTGTACACGGGGTATGGAAGGAGATTAAATGGTGGGGTACAGTCCGTGGTAGGGTAGTGTGTACACGGGGTATGGAAGGAGATTAAATTGTGGGGTACCGTCCGTGGTAGGGTAGTGTGTACATGGGGTATGGAAGGAGATTAAATGGTGGGGTACAGTCCATGGTAGGGTAGTGTGTACACGGGGTATGGAAGAAGATTAAATGGTGGGGTACAGTTCGTGATAGGGTAGTGTGTACACGGGGTATGGAAGGAGATTAAATGGTGGGGTACAGTCCGTGGTAGGATTACACATGGGGTGTGGAAGGAACTGATTTGGTGAACCAAAATTCCTTGTTTTGTGCTTTATGTTAAATGGTTATTTTGAATCGCAAAGTACTGGAGTAACTTACTTTGTGATATTCTGTATCATCCTCATCTTTATCTGGGAATACTTTCTCCAAAACAAAGAATGCGAGCAATCCGACAATGACCCACAATCCCAACTTCCTCTGCTGTTCAAGACTGTGGCCTCCGTCTGCACAAACAGAAAATGGTCAGAGGAGCAGAACAGAAGTATGAGACCGACAAACTCTGACAAACATAGATTGCAAGTTTAGTGTACCATCAGGTGTATTTCTCCTTCCTTGGGTACACCCCACTGCCAGACCTGCCTTGACCGTCTCAAGCGTTTTGTAATGTATGTATTAATTCTCAGGATGTGGGCATCACTGCAAGGCTGGCATTGATTGTCAATCCCTAGTTTCCTGAGATGGTGAATGGCATTACTCTTTGTAGCAGTTTGATAAAACTGAGTGGCTTGCTGGGCCACATGGTAATAACTTCACATGGCAGTTAAGAGTTAACCACATTAGTGTAGGAGTGGAGTCACATATCATCATCATAGGCAGTCCCTCGAAATTGAGGAAGACTTGGTTCCACTATTAAAATGAGTCCTTAGGTGGCTGAACAGTCCAATACCAGAACCACAGTCCCGGTCACAGGTGGGACAGACAGTGGTTGAGGGAAGGGGTGGGTGGGACTGGTTTGCCGCACGCTCTTTCCGCTGCCTGCGCTTGCTTTCTGCATGCTCTTGGCGACAAGACCCGAGGTGCTCAGTGCCCTCCCGGATGCACTTCCTCCACTTAGGGCAGACTGGTCTTTGGCCAGGGACTCCCAGGTGTCAGTGGGGATGTTGCACTTTATCAGGGGGGGCTTTGAGGGTGTCCTTGTAACGTTTCCGCTGCCCACCTTTGGCTTGTTTGCCGTGAAGGAGTTCAGAGTAGAGCGCTTGCTTTGGGAGTATCGTGTCTTGCATGCGAACTATGTGGCCTGCCCAGCGTGGTCAGTGCTTCAATGCTGGGGATGTTGGCCTGATCAAGGACGCTAATATATAAACAGGGTAAGGACGGTAGTTGTCCTTCTCTAAAAAGGACATTAGTGAACCAGTTGGGTTTAAGACAATCCGACAACTTCATGGTCACGTTTACTCCCATTCCTCATCCAAATCCTCATCCTCCTAGGATCATAGAATCTTAAAGCACAGAAGGAGGACGTTCAGCCCATCATGCCTGTGACGGCTCCTTGAAAGAATTATCCAATTAGTCCCACTCTCAGCTCTTGCCCCGTAGCACTGCAAATTTTCCTTTTCAAGTATTTATCCAATTCCCTTTTGAAAGTTATTACTGAATCTGCTCCCATTGCCCTTTCAGGCAGCGCACTGCAGATCACATGCTGCATAAACATTTTTTCATCTCGCCCCGGTTTTTGCCAATTATCTTAAATCTCTGTCCTCTAGTTATCAACCTTCCTGCCAGTAAAACCAGTTCCTCCCTATCTACTTTATCAAACCCTGTATAATTTTGAACACCTCTATTAACTCTCCCCTTAACCTTCTCTGCTCTAAGGAGAACAACCCCAGCTTCTCCAGTCTCTCCACATAACTAAAGTCCCTCATCCCTGGTGCTTTCTAGTAAATCTCCCCTGCACTCTCCAAGTCCTTGACATTCTTCCTAAACTGCTGTGCCCAGAAATGGACAATACTCCAGCTGGGGTCTAACCAGTGATTTTATAGGTTTATCCTAACTTCCTTGCTTTTGAACTTTATGCCTCTATTTATAAACTCCAGGATCCTGCATGTTATTTTAACATCCTCCCCAACTTGTCCTGCCACCTTCAAAGATTTGCGTATTTGATTCCCCAGGTGTGTCTGTTCTTGCGCCCCCTTTACTTCTCTGCATTAAATTTCATGCTATGTGTCTGCCCATTTCATCAGTCCATGTCCTCCTAAAGTCAGCTACTAATGTCCTCAATGTTTCCAAGTTGTGTCAGCTGCAAACTAAACTTTTGCTTCCTATACCAAGTCCAGGTCATTAATATATATCAAAAAGAGCAGTGTTCCCAACACCGACCCCTGGGGAACACTCTGTATACTGCCCTCTGGTCTGAGAAACAACCATTCACCACTGCTCTCTGTCCCTTAGCCAATCCGTGTCCATGCTGCCACTGGCCCTTTAATCCCATGTGCTTCAATTTCACTAACACCGCTTCGCGAACCATTTCTTCTGAATTTCCTCCAGTTGAACACTATATGAGATGAACTCATTCACTTCAAATCCAAAATCAAGCTGCCTATCTATCCATTCCTCTTCCCCGTTTCATTTTCCCCCAACCTTCCCCTCAATACTCCAGAGTTGCTCCTCTATTTCCCCACCCCCAGAGTTCTCAACATGTCCACAAAGCTCACCATCTGTTTCCAGAACATCCACCCCCACATCCCAGCTTCTGACTATCCAACTTCCTTTCTTCAGCTCCAGGTTGAGCGATATTGTGAAAATGTCTGTCTTTTGGAAATGGCCCCACTGCCTTCAAAACTGCTGTCATCACCTGCCTTACCTTCTTCACTGCAGCGACTTTCCCATTTCCACCCCCCACCAAAGACAGTCAGCACATTATTGTCCAGTAATCACACTACCACTTTCCCATTTGAGACCCTTGTACTATACAGACACGGCCGAGGTAGCACTGATCAAAGTCACAGATCACATGATCCTGGCCTGTTCACTCATCAATCTCTCTGCTGCCTTCAACATTGTCGATTCTGCAATCCATCTCTTTGGCACTGCTTTCTCCTACTTATGTTTTAAAAGACATTTAGATTTCTTCCAAAAGTTTATCAAGGTCATCTAAGTGTACCTCAGGGCTCTGTCCTCAGTCCCCTCATTTTTTTAGCATTTACATGCTACCCTTCAGTGATATCGGGACGCATATTCCATATATACACTGATAATATCCAGCTCTACTTCCTCCATCGAACCTCAGGCTGTTGCTAGCCTCTCCAGCTGCCTGAGATTTCTTCCAGCTTTTTGTCTGCAAAACCAAAGCCACCTACTTTGTCTCCTGAGCACCTTTGCAGTGGTGGCCTCGACCCCATCAATCTCCCCACCACCATTTTAGGCTATCCACTTTTTTCCCTCTGCCCTGTAAAATCCTTGAGGGATGCTATAGAGGTGCAAGTTGTTCGCAGTTGTGTGGCCCATCTCAGTCTGTTCCTTACCTGGATTTCTGTTGCAGGTGTAGGCCCATGCCTCAGGCAATAGATGCAGAAAAACATCCCCGAGCAGCCCACCAATGGCAAAACTCAACAACTGTTTCAAACGTCGGGACCCATCTACAACAGTAGAAAAAGAAAAACACAGAACTCAAGCTCTGTCTACCAATGGTACAAAAATAACAGCCAAGGGCAACCACAGATTCACAGGGATGTTTGTATGGTATGTTGGTCAGGAGTCTGCATGTTAACTCATCTATTATTAGTAACTCCGTGATGTGACAGTACTTGACAGCATAAAGGTGGGTCAATGAGCTAACCCAATGGCATTCAATCCAGCAAAATTGTACTGTCAGTAAAAGTAACAGACACTGAATCCTGTACCATGACTACCAGCAGATCCTTATGGATTAGGATTTAGAGCTGGCTGGAGAGTTTTCATTTTCATTGCTTGATCAAGGTTTGAAACTGTTATCTCAACAGCAAGACTCTGCCCACTCTAAGATCATTTCCCACCTTGCCCAGTTCATGAAACATCAATCTCCAACCCCTGCCATTGTTCCTTTAAGAGTAGTGTGTGGTGATTCTCCTTCCAGAGAAATACTTAACCTCTATTCAATATTTTTCTCTATTTCAGAGTCTTTCCAAAATAGTATGATTGAAATTGGGAGCTCAACATGTAAAATATCATGAGCACAAAGCTACATTTGTCATTTTGTGGCACATCCTGCTAGGCTTCGACTCGCCAGTCACTCTTCCCCCCACCCCCCCCCCCAATCCGCAAAGGCACAAACTTAATTGTATTTGCCCCCTCTCCAATCCGCAAAGGCACAAACTTAATTGTATTTGTGAAACCTCACATGGGCCTCGGGAGAGAGGAGGGGGGGGGAGGGAGAAAGAGAGGGGGGGGGGAGGGAGAAAGAGAGGGGGGGGGGAGGGAGAAAGAGAGGGGGGGGGGGGAGGGAGAAAGAGAGGGGGGGGGAGGGAGAAAGAGAGGGGGGGGGGAGGGAGAAAGAGAGGGGGGGGGGAGGGAGAAAGAGAGGGGGGGGGGAGGGAGAAAGAGAGGGGGGGGGGAGGGAGAAAGAGAGGGGGGGGGGAGGGAGAAAGAGAGGGGGGGGGAGGGAGAAAGAGAGGGGGGGGGAGGGAGAAAGAGAGGGGGGGGGGAGGGAGAAAGAGAGGGGGGGGGGAGGGAGAAAGAGAGGGGGGGGGGAGGGAGAAAGAGAGGGGGGGGGAGGGAGAAAGAGAGGGGGGGGGGAGGGAGAAAGAGAGGGGGGGGGGAGGGAGAAAGAGAGGGGGGGGGGAGGGAGAAAGAGAGGGGGGGGGGAGGGAGAAAGAGAGGGGGGGGGAGGGAGAAAGAGAGGGGGGGGGAGGGAGAAAGAGAGGGGGGGGGGGGAGGGAGAAAGAGAGGGGGGGGGGAGGGAGAAAGAGAGGGGGGGGGGAGGGAGAAAGAGAGGGGGGGGGGAGGGAGAAAGAGAGGGGGGGGGAGGGAGAAAGAGAGGGGGGGGAGGGAGAAAGAGAGGGGGGAGGGAGAAAGAGAGGGGGAGAGGGAGAAAGAGAGGGGGGGAGGGAGAAAGAGAGGGGGGGAGGGAGAAAGAGAGGGGGGGAGGGAGAAAGAGAGGGGGGGAGGAGAAAGAGAGGGGGAGGGAGAAAGAGAGGGGGGGAGGGAGAAAGAGAGG
>NW_027252082.1:0-31167 GCF_044704955.1 Pristiophorus japonicus | reverse complement strand
GTCACTCCATGACCTGAACCATTATTCACAGGACCAAGAAGTGATGACCCTGTGTGGGACCTCCCTTTATATACCTGGATGACCCCACAAGTTCGCCCCCTGTAGTCAAGGTGTGCATTTCTTAGGTGTATACAGTATGCAGTGTAGTTACATAAAGGTTATATACATAACAGAGTATATCAGTGTAAGGTGAGGGGTGTGGAGTATATCAGTGTTACAGTGAGGCGAGTGGGATATATCAGTGTTACAGTTAAGGGTGTGGGGTATATCGGTGTTACAGTGAGGGGTGTGGGGTATATCAGAGTGTTACAGTGAGGGGTGTGGGGTATATCAGTGTTACAGTGAGGTGTGTTGGTTATATCAGTGTTAAAGTAAGGGTTGTGGGGTATATCAGAGTGTTACAGTGAGGTGTATGGGGTATATCAGTGTTAAAGTGAGGGGTGTGGGGTATATCAGAGTTACAGTGTGGTGTGTGGGGTATATCAGTGTTACAGTGAGGGGTGTGGGATATATCAGTGTTACAGTGAGGTGTGTGGGGTGTAGCAGTGTTACAGTGAGGTGTGTGGGGTGTAGCAGTGTTACAGTGAGGTTTGTGGGGTATGTCAGTGTTGCACTGAGGGTTGTGGGGTATCTCAGTGTTACAGTGAGGAGTGTGGGGTATATCAGTTTTATCGTGAGGGTTGTGGGGTATCTCAGTGTTACAGTGAGGGGTGTGGTGTATATCAGTGTTACAGTGAGGGGTGTGGGGTATATCAGTGTTATAGTGAGGGGTGTGGGGAATATCAGTGTTACAGTGAGGGGTGTGGTGTATATCAGTGTTGCAGTGAGGCGTGTGGGGTATATCAGTGTTACCGTGAGGGGTGTGGTGTATATCAGTGTAACAGTGAGGCGTGTGGGGTATATCAGTGTTACAGTGAGGGGTGTGGGGTATATCAGCGTGATATAGTGAGGGGTGTGGGTTATATCAGTGTGATATAGTGAGGGGTGTGGTGTATATCAGTGTTACGGTGAGGCGTGTGGGGTATATCAGTGTTACAGTGAGGGGTGTGGTGTATATCAGTGTTGCAGTGAGGCGTGTGGGATATATCAGTGTTACCGTGAGGGGTGTGGTGTATATCAGTGTTACAGTGAGGCGTGTGGGGTATATCAGTGTTACAGTGAGAGGTGTGGTGTATATCAGTGTTACAGTGAGGCGTGTGGGGTATATCAGTGTTACCGTGAGGGTTATCGGGTATATCAGTGTTACAGTTAGGGGTGTGAGGTATATCAGTGTTACAGTGAGTGGTGTGGGGTATATCTGTGTTACAGAGAGCGGTGTGGGGTATATCAGTGTTACAATGAGGCGGTTTCGGGTATATCAGTGTTACAGAGAGGGGTGTGGGGTATATCAATGTTACAGTGAGGTGTGTGGGGTATATCAGTGTTACATTGAGGGATGTGGCATATATCAGAGTAACAGTGAGGGATGTGGGGTATATCAGTGTTAAAATGAGCGGTGTGGTGTATATCAGTGTTCTAGTGAGGGGTGTGGGATATATCAGTGTTACAGTGAGGGGTGTGGGGTATATCAGTGTTACAGACAGGGGTGTGGGGTATATCACTGTAACAGTGAGGGGTGCGGGGTATATCAGTGTTAAAGTGAGGGGTGTGGGATATATCAGTGTTACAGTGAGGGGTGTGGTGTATATCAGTGTTACAGTGAGGAGTGTGGGGTATATCAGTGTTACAGTGAGGGGTGTGGAGTATATCAGTGTTACAGACAGGGGTATTGAGTATATCACTGTTACAGTGAGGGGTGTGGGGTATATCAGTGTTACAGTGTGGTGTGTGGGATATATCAATGTTACAGTGAGGGGTGTGGGGTATATCGGTGTTACAGTGAGGGGTGTGGTGTATATCAGTGTTACAGTGAGGGGTGTGGGGTATATCAGTGTTACAGTGAGGGGTGTGGGTTATATCAGTGTTAAAGTGAGGGGTGTGGGGTCTATCAGTGTTAAAGTGAGGGGTGTGGGGTATATCAGTGTTACAGTGAGGGGAATGGGGTATATCAGTGTTACAGTGAGGCGAGTGGGATATATCAGTGTTACAGTTAGTGGTGTGGGGTATATCAGTGTTACAGTGAAGGGTGTGGGGTATATCAGTGTTACAGTGAGGCGTGTGGGGTATATCAGTGTTACCGTGAGGGTTATCGGGTATATCAGTGTTAGAGTTAGGGGTGTGAGGTATATCAGTGTTACAGTGAGTGGTGTGGGGTATATCTGTGTTACAGAGAGCGGTGTGGGGTATATCAGTGTTACAATGAGGCGGTTTCGGGTATATCAGTGTTACAGAGAGGGGTGTGGGGTATATCAATGTTACAGTGAGGGGTGTGGGGTATATCAGTGTTACATTGAGGGATGTGGCATATATCAGAGTAACAGTGAGGGATGTGGGGTATATCAGTGTTAAAATGAGCGGTGTGGTGTATATCAGTGTTATAGTGAGGGGTGTGGGGTATATCAGTGTTACAGTGAGGGGTGTGGGGTATATCAGTGTTACACTGAGAGGTGTGGGGTATATCAGTATTAAAGTGAGGGGTGTGGGGTATATCTGTGTTAAAGTGAGGGCTGTGGGGTATATAAGTGTTACAGAGTGGTGTGTGGGGTATATCAGTGTTACAGTGAGGGCTGTGGGGTATATCAGTGATACCGTGCGGGGTGTGAGGTATATCGGTGTTACAGTGAGGGGTGTGGGGATATCAGTGTTACAGTGAGGATATATCAGTGTTACAGTGAGGGGTGTGGGGTATATCAGTGTAAGGGTGAGGGGTGTGGGGTATATCAGTGTTACAGTGAGGGGTGTGGGGTATATAAGTGTTAGGGTGAGGGGTGTGGGGTATATCAGTGTTACAGTGAGGGGTGTGGGAATATCAGTGTTACAGTGAGGATATATCAGTGTTACAGTGAGGGGTGTGGGGTATATCAGTGTTAAAGTGAGGGCTGTGGGGTATATAAGTGTTACAGAGTGGTGTGTGGGGTATATCAGTGTTACAGTGAGGGGTGTGGGGCATATCAGTGTTACAGTGAGGAGTGTGGGAATATCAGTGTTACGGTGAGGATATATCAGTGTTACAGTGAGGGGTGTGGGGTATACCAGTTTTAAAGTGAGCGGTGTGGGGTATATCATTGTTACAGTGTGGTGTGTGGGATATATCAATGTTACAGTGAGGGGTGTGGGGTATATCGGTGTTACAGTGAGGGGTGTGGTGTATATTAGTGTTACAGAAAGGTGTGTGGGGTATATGAGTGTTACGGTGATGGGTGTGGGGTATATCAGTGTTACAGTGAGGTGTGTGATGTATATCGCACTGTTACAGTGAGGGGTGTGAGGTATATCAGTGTTACAGTGAGGGTTACAGTGAGGGCTGTGGGGTTTTTCAGTGTTACAGTGAGGGGTGTGGGTATATCAATGTTACAGTGAAGGGTGTGGGGTATATCAGTGTTACAGTGAGGCGTATGGGGTATATCAGTGTTACCGTGAGGGTTATCGGGTATATCAGTGTTAGAGTTAGGGGTGTGAGGTATATCAGTGTTACAGTGAGTGGTGTGGGGTATATCTGTGTTACAGAGAGCGGTGTGGGGTATATCAGTGTTACAATGAGGCGGTTTCGGGTATATCAGTGTTACAGAGAGGGGTGTGGGGTATATCAATGTTACAGTGAGGGGTGTGGGGTATATCAGTGTTACATTGAGGGATGTGGCATATATCAGAGTAACAGTGAGGGATGTGGGGTATATCAGTGTTAAAATGAGCGGTGTGGTGTATATCAGTGTTATAGTGAGGGGTGTGGGATATATCAGTGTTACAGTGAGGAGTGTGGGGTATATCAGTGTTACAGACAGGGGTATGGGGTATATCACTGTTACAGTGAGGGGTGTGGGGTATATCAGTGTTACAGTGAGGGATGTGGGATATATCAGTGTTACAGTGAGGCGTGTGGTGTATATCAGTGTTACAGTGAGGAGTGTGGGGTATATCAGTGTTACAGTGAGGGGTGTGGAGTATATCAGTGTTACAGACAGGGGTGTTGAGTATATCACTGTTACAGTGAGGGGTGTGGGGTATATCAGTGTTAAAGACAGGGGTGTGGGGTATATCACTGTTACAGTGAGGGGTGTGGGGTATATCAGTGTTATAGTGAGGGGTGTGGGATATATCAGTGTTACAGTGAGGGGTGTGGGGTATATCAGTGTGACAGTGAGGGGTGTGGGGTATATCAGTGTTACAGTGAGGGATGTGGGGTCTATCAGTGTTAAAGTGAGGGGTGTGGGGTCTATCAGTGTTACAGTGAGCGGTGTGGGGTATATCAGTGTTACAGTGAGGGGTGTGGGGTATATCAGTGTTACAGTGAGGGGTGTGGTGTATATCAGTGTTACAGTGAGGAGTGTGGGGTATATCAGTGTTACAGTGAGGGGTGTTGAGTATATCAGTGTTACAGACAGGGGTGTTGAGTATATCACTGTTACAGTGAGGGGTGTGGGGTATATCAGTGTTACAGACAGGGGTGTGGGGTATATCACTGTTACAGTGAGGGGTGTGGGGTATATCAGTGTTATAGTGAGGGGTGTGGCATATATCAGTGTTACAGTGAGGGGTGTGGGGTATATCAGCGTTACAGTTGGCGGTGCAGTGTATATCAGTGTTACAGTGAGGGATGTGGGGTATATCAGTGTTACAGTGAGGTGTGAGGTATATCAGTGTTACAGTGAGCGGTGCGGGGTATATCAGTGTTACAGTGAGGGGTGTGGGGTATATCAGTGTTACAGTGAGGGGAATGGGGTATATCAGTGTTACAGTGAGGCGAGTGGGATATATCAGTGTTACAGTTCGTGGTGTGGGGTATATCAGTGTTACAGTGAGGGGTGTGGGGTATATCAGTGTTACAGTGAGGGGTGTGGGGTATATCAGTGTTACACTGAGAGGTGTGGGGTATATCAGTATTAAAGTGAGGGGTGTGGGGTATATCTGTGTTAAAGTGAGGGCTGTGGGGTATATAAGTGTTACAGAGTGGTGTGTGGGGTATATCAGTGTTACAGTGAGGGCTGTGGGGTATATCAGTGATACCGTGCGGGGTGTGAGGTATATCGGTGTTACAGTGAGGGGTGTGGGGATATCAGTGTTACAGTGAGGATATATCAGTGTTACAGTGAGGGGTGTGGGGTATATCAGTGTAAGGGTGAGGGGTGTGGGGTATATCAGTGTTACAGTGAGGGGTGTGGGGTATATAAGTGTTAGGGTGAGGGGTGTGGGGTATATCAGTGTTACAGTGAGGGGTGTGGGAATATCAGTGTTACAGTGAGGATATATCAGTGTTACAGTGAGGGGTGTGGGGTATATCAGTGTTAAAGTGAGGGCTGTGGGGTATATAAGTGTTACAGAGTGGTGTGTGGGGTATATCAGTGTTACAGTGAGGGGTGTGGGGCATATCAGTGTTACAGTGAGGAGTGTGGGAATATCAGTGTTACGGTGAGGATATATCAGTGTTACAGTGAGGGGTGTGGGGTATACCAGTTTTAAAGTGAGCGGTGTGGGGTATATCATTGTTACAGTGTGGTGTGTGGGATATATCAATGTTACAGTGATGGGTGTGATGTATATCGCACTGTTACAGTGAGGGGTGTGAGGTATATCAGTGTTACAGTGAGGGTTACAGTGAGGGCTGTGGGGTTTTTCAGTGTTACAGTGAGGGGTGTGGGGTATCTGAGTGTTACAGTGAAGGGTGTGGGTATATCAATGTTACAGTGAAGGGTGTGGGGTATATCAGTGTTACAGTGAGGCGTATGGGGTATATCAGTGTTACCGTGAGGGATATCGGGTATATCAGTGTTAGAGTTAGGGGTGTGAGGTATATCAGTGTTACAGTGAGTGGTGTGGGGTATATCTGTGTTACAGAGAGCGGTGTGGGGTATATCAGTGTTACAATGAGGCGGTTTCGGGTATATCAGTGTTACAGAGAGGGGTGTGGGGTATATCAATGTTACAGTGAGGGGTGTGGGGTATATCAGTGTTACAGACAGGGGTGTGGGGTATATCAGTGTTACAGTGAGGGGTGTGGGATATATCAGTGTTACAGTGAGGGGTGTGGGGTATATCAGTGTTACAGACAGGGGTGTGGGGTATATCACTGTTACAGTGAGGGGTGTGGGGTATATCAGTGTTACAGTGAGGGGTGTGGGATATATCAGTGTTACAGTGAGGGGTGTGGTGTATATCAGTGTTACAGTGAGGGGTGTTGAGTATATCAGTGTTACAGACAGGGGTGTTGAGTATATCACTGTTACAGTGAGGGGTGTGGGGTATATCAGTGTTACAGACAGGGGTGTGGGGTATATCACTGTTACAGTGAGGGGTGTGGGGTATATCAGTGTTATAGTGAGGGGTGTGGCATATATCAGTGTTACAGTGAGGGGTGTGGGGTATATCAGCGTTACAGTTGGCGGTGCAGTGTATATCAGTGTTACAGTGAGGGATGTGGGGTATATCAGTGTTACAGTGAGGGATGTGGGGTATATCAGTGTTACAGTGAGCGGTGTGGGGTATATCAGTGTTACAGTGAGGGGTGTGGGGTATATCAGTGTTACAGTGAGGGGAATGGGGTATATCAGTGTTACAGTGAGGCGAGTGGGATATATCAGTGTTACAGTTCGTGGTGTGGGGTATATCAGTGTTACAGTGAGGGGTGTGGGGTATATCAGTGTTACAGTGAGGGGTGTGGGGTATATCAGTGTTACACTGAGAGGTGTGGGGTATATCAGTATTAAAGTGAGGGGTGTGGGGTATATCTGTGTTAAAGTGAGGGCTGTGGGGTATATAAGTGTTACAGAGTGGTGTGTGGGGTATATCAGTGTTACAGTGAGGGCTGTGGGGTATATCAGTGATACCGTGCGGGGTGTGAGGTATATCGGTGTTACAGTGAGGGGTGTGGGGATATCAGTGTTACAGTGAGGATATATCAGTGTTACAGTGAGGGGTGTGGGGTATATCAGTGTAAGGGTGAGGGGTGTGGGGTATATCAGTGTTACAGTGAGGGGTGTGGGGTATATAAGTGTTAGGGTGAGGGGTGTGGGGTATATCAGTGTTACAGTGAGGGGTGTGGGAATATCAGTGTTACAGTGAGGATATATCAGTGTTACAGTGAGGGGTGTGGGGTATATCAGTGTTAAAGTGAGGGCTGTGGGGTATATAAGTGTTACAGAGTGGTGTGTGGGGTATATCAGTGTTACAGTGAGGGGTGTGGGGCATATCAGTGTTACAGTGAGGAGTGTGGGAATATCAGTGTTACGGTGAGGATATATCAGTGTTACAGTGAGGGGTGTGGGGTATACCAGTTTTAAAGTGAGCGGTGTGGGGTATATCATTGTTACAGTGTGGTGTGTGGGATATATCAATGTTACAGTGAGGGGTGTGGGGTATATCGGTGTTACAGTGAGGGGTGTGGTGTATATTAGTGTTACAGAAAGGTGTGTGGGGTATATGAGTGTTACGGTGATGGGTGTGGGGTATATCAGTGTTACAGTGAGGTGTGTGATGTATATCGCACTGTTACAGTGAGGGGTGTGAGGTATATCAGTGTTACAGTGAGGGTTACAGTGAGGGCTGTGGGGTTTTTCAGTGTTACAGTGAGGGGTGTGGGGTATCTCAGTGTTACAGTGAAGGGTGTGGGTATATCAATGTTACAGTGAAGGGTGTGGGGTATATCAGTGTTACAGTGAGGCGTATGGGGTATATCAGTGTTACCGTGAGGGTTATCGGGTATATCAGTGTTAGAGTTAGGGGTGTGAGGTATATCAGTGTTACAGTGAGTGGTGTGGGGTATATCTGTGTTACAGAGAGCGGTGTGGGGTATATCAGTGTTACAATGAGGCGGTTTCGGGTATATCAGTGTTACAGAGAGGGGTGTGGGGTATATCAATGTTACAGTGAGGGGTGTGGGGTATATCAGTGTTACATTGAGGGATGTGGCATATATCAGAGTAACAGTGAGGGATGTGGGGTATATCAGTGTTAAAATGAGCGGTGTGGTGTATATCAGTGTTATAGTGAGGGGTGTGGGATATATCAGTGTTACAGTGAGGAGTGTGGGGTATATCAGTGTTACAGACAGGGGTATGGGGTATATCACTGTTACAGTGAGGGGTGTGGGGTATATCAGTGTTACAGTGAGGGATGTGGGATATATCAGTGTTACAGTGAGGCGTGTGGTGTATATCAGTGTTACAGTGAGGAGTGTGGGGTATATCAGTGTTACAGTGAGGGGTGTGGAGTATATCAGTGTTACAGACAGGGGTGTTGAGTATATCACTGTTACAGTGAGGGGTGTGGGGTATATCAGTGTTAAAGACAGGGGTGTGGGGTATATCACTGTTACAGTGAGGGGTGTGGGGTATATCAGTGTTATAGTGAGGGGTGTGGGATATATCAGTGTTACAGTGAGGGGTGTGGGGTATATCAGTGTGACAGTGAGGGGTGTGGGGTATATCAGTGTTACAGTGAGGGGTGTGGGGTCTATCAGTGTTACAGTGAGGGATGTGGGTTATATCAGTGTTAAAGTGAGGGGTGTGGGGTCTATCAGTGTTACAGTGAGCGGTGTGGGGTATATCAGTGTTACAGTGAGGGGTGTGGGGTATATCAGTGTTACAGTGAGGGGTATGGGGTATATCAGTGTTAGAGTGAGGCGAGTGGGATATATCAGTGTTACAGTTAGTGGTGTGGGGTATATCAGTGTTACAGTGAGAGGTGTGGGGTATATCAGTATTAAAGTGAGGGGTGTGGTGTATATCAGTGTTACAGTGAGGGCTGTGGGGTATATCAGAGATACCGTGCGGGGTGTGGGGTATATCAGTATTAAAGTGAGGGGTGTGGGGTATATCTGTGTTAAAGTGAGGGGTGTGAGGTATATCAGTGTTACAGTGAGTGGTGTGGGGTATATCTGTGTTACAGAGAGCGGTGTGGGGTATATCAGTGTTACAATGAGGCGGTTTCGGGTATATCAGTGTTACAGAGAGGGGTGTGGGGTATATCAATGTTACAGTGAGGGGTGTGGGGTATATCAGTGTTACAGTGAGGGGTGTGGGGTATATCAGTGTTACAGACAGGTGTGGGGTATATCACTGTTACAGTGAGGGTTGTGGGGTATATCAGTGTTACAGTGAGGGGTGTGGGATATATCAGGTTTACAGTGAGGGGTGTGGTGTATATCAGTGTTATAATGAGGAGTGTGGGGTATATCAGTGTTAAGTGAGGGGTGTGGAGTATATCAGTGTTACAGACTGGGGTGTTGAGTATATCACTGTTACAGTGAGGGGTGTGGGGTATATCAGTGTTACAGACAGGGGTGTGGGGTATATCACTGTTACAGTGAGGGGTGTCGGGTATATCAGTGTTATAGTGAGGGGTGTGGGATATATCAGTGTTACAGTGAAGGGTGTGGGGTATATCAGCGTTACAGTTGGCGGTGCGGTGTATATCAGTGTTACAGTGAGGGATGTGGGGTATATCAGTGTTACAGCGAGGGGTGTGGGTTATATCAGTGTTAAAGTGAGGGGTGTGGGGTATATCAGTGTTACAGTGAGGGGTATGGGGTATATCAGTGTTACAGTGAGGCGAGTGGGATATATCAGTGTTACAGTTAGTGGTGTGGGGTATATCAGTGTTACAGTGAGGGGTGTGGGGTATATCAGTGTTACAGTGAGGGGTGTGGGGTATATCAGTATTAAAGTGAGGGGTGTGGGGTATATCTGTGTTAAAGTGAGGGGTGTGGGAATATCAGTGTTACAGTGAGGATATATCAGTGTTACAGTGAGGGGTGTGGGGTATATCAGTGTTAAAGTGAGGGCTGTGGGGTATATAAGTGTTACAGAGTGGTGTGTGGGGTATATCAGTGTTATAGTGAGGGGTGTGGGGTATATCAGTGTTACATTGAGGAGTGTGGGAATATCAGTTTTACGGTGAGGATATATCAGTGTTACAGTGAGGGGTGTGGGGTATATCAGTTTTAAAGTGAGCGGTGTGGGGTATATCATTGTTACAGTGTGGTGTGTGGGATATATCAATGTTACAGTGAGGGGTGTGGGGTATATCGGTGTTACAGTGAGGGGTGTGGTGTATATCAGTGTTACAGAAAGGTGTGTGGGGTATATGAGTGTTACGGTGATGGGTGTGGGGTATATCAGTGTTACAGTGAGGTGTGTGATGTATATCGCACTGTTACAGTGAGGGGTGTGAGGTATATCAGTGTTACAGTGAGGGTTACAGTGAGGGCTGTGGGGTTTTTCAGTGTTACAGTGAGGGGTGTGGGGTATCTCAGTGTTACAGTGAAGGGTGTGGGTATATCAATGTTATAGTGAAGGGTGTGGGGTATATCAGTGTTACAGTGAGGCGTGTGGGGTATATCAGTGTTACCGTGAGGGTTATCGGGTATATCAGTGTTAGAGTTAGGGGTGTGAGGTATATCAGTGTTACAGTGAGTGGTGTGGGGTATATCTGTGTTACAGAGAGCGGTGTGGGGTATATCAGTGTTACAATGAGGCGGTTTCGGGTATATCAGTGTTACAGAGAGGGGTGTGGGGTATATCAATGTTACAGTGAGGGGTGTGGGGTACATCAGTGTTACATTGAGGGATGTGGCATATATCAGAGTAACAGTGAGGGATGTGGGGTATATCAGTGTTACAGTGAGGGATGTGGGATATATCAGTGTTACAGTGAGGGGTGTGGTGTATATCAGTGTTACAGTGAGGAGTGTGGGGTATATCAGTGTTACAGTGAGGGGTGTGGAGTATATCAGTGTTACAGACAGGGGTGTTGAGCATATCACTGTTACAGTGAGGGGTGTGGGGTATATCAGTGTTAAAGATAGGGGTGTGGGGTATATCACTGTTACAGTGAGAGGTGTGGGGTATATCAGTGTTATAGTGAGGGGTGTGGGATATATCAGTGTTACAGTGAAGGGTGTGGGGTATATCAGCGTTACAGTTGGCGGTGCGGTTTATATCAGTGTTACAGTGAGGGATGTGGGGTATATCAGTGTTACAGCGAGGGGTGTGGGTTATATCAGTGTTAAAGTGAGGGGTGTGGGGTCTATCAGTGTTACAGTGAGCGGTGTGAGGGATATCAGTGTTACAGTGAGGGGTGTGGGGTATATCAGTGTTACAGTGAGGGGTATGGGGTATATCAGTGTTACAGTGAGGCGAGTGGGATATATCAGTGTTACAGTTAGTGGTGTGGGGTATATCAGTGTTACAGTGAGGGGTGTGGGGTATATCAGTGTTACAGTGAGGGGTGTGGGGTATATCCGTGTTACAGTGAGAGGTGTGGGGTATATCAGTATTAAAGTGAGGGGTGTGGGGTATATCTGTGTTAAAGTGAGGGCTGTGGGGTATATAAGTGTTACAGAGTGGTGTGTGGGGTATATCAGTGTTACAGTGAGGGCTGTGGGGTATATCAGTGATACCGTGCGGGGTGTGGGGTATATCGGTGTTACAGTTAGGGGTGTGGGGTTTATCAGTGTTACAGTGAGGGGTGTGGGGTATATCAGTGTAAGGGTGAGGGGTGTGGGGTATATCAGTGTTACAGTGAGGGGTGTGGGGTATATAAGTGTTACAGTGAGGGGCGTGGGATATATCAGTGTTACAGTGAGGATATATCAGTGTTACAGCGAGGGGTGTGGAGTATATCAGTGTTAAAGTGAGGGCTGTGGGGTATATAAGTGTTACAGAGTGGTGTGTGGGGTATATCAGTGTTGCAGTGAGGGGTGTGGGGTATATCAGTGTTACAGTGAGGAGTGTGGGAATATCAGTGTTACGGTGAGGATATATCAGTGTTACAGTGAGGGGTGTGGGGTATATCAGTTTTAAAGTGAGCGGTGTGGGGTATATCATTGTTACAGTGTGGTGTGTGGAATATATCAATGTTACAGTGAGGGGTGTGGGGTATATCGGTGTTACAGTGAGGGGTGTGGTGTATATCAGTGTTACAGAAAGGTGTGTGGGGTATATGAGTGTTGCGGTGATGGGTGTGGGGTATATCAGTGTTACAGTGAGGTGTGTGATGTATATCGCACTGTTACAGTGAGGGGTGTGAGGTATATCAGTGTTACAGTGAGGGTTACAGTGAGGGGGTGGGGTTTTTCAGTGTTACAGTGAGGGGTGTGGGGTATCTCAGTGTTACAGTGAAGGGTGTGGGTATATCAATGTTACAGTGAAGGGTGTGGGGTACATCAGTGTTACAGTGAGGCGTGTGGGGTATATCAGTGTTACCGTGAGGGTTATCGGGTATATCAGTGTTACAGTTAGGGGTGTGAGGTATATCAGTGTTACAGTGAGTGGTGTGGGGTATATCTGTGTTACAGAGAGCGGTGTGGGGTATATCAGTGTTACAATGAGGCGGTTTCGTATATCAGTGTTACAGAGAGGGGTGTGGGGTATATCAATGTTACAGTGAGGGGTGTGGGGTATATCAGTGTTACAGTGAGGGGTGTGGGGTATATCAGTGTTACAGACAGGGGTGTGGGGTATATCACTGTTACAGTGAGGGTTGTGGGGTATATCAGTGTTACAGTGAGGGGTGTGGGATATATCAGGTTTACAGTGAGGGGTGTGGTGTATATCAGTGTTACAGTGAGGAGTGTGGGGTATATCAGTGTTACAATGAGGGGTGTGGAGTATATCAGTGTTACAGACAGGGGTGTTGAGTATATCACTGTTACAGTGAGGGGTGTGGGGTATATCAGTGTTACAGACAGGGGTGTGGGGTATATCACTGTTACAGTGAGGGGTGTGGGGTATATCAGTGTTCTAGTGAGGGGTGTGGGATATATCAGTGTTACAGTGAAGGGTGTGGGGTATATCAGCATTACAGTTGGCGGTGCGGTGTATATCAGTGTTACAGTGAGGGATGTGGGGTATATCAGTGTTACAGCGAGGGGTGTGGGTTATATCAGTGTTAAAGTGAGGGGTGTGGGGTCTATCAGTGTTACATTGAGCGGTGTGGGGTATATCAGTGTTACAGTGAGGGGTGTGGGGTATATCAGTGTTACAGTGAGGGGTATGGGGTATATCAGTGTTACAGTGAGGCGAGTGGGATATATCAGTGTTACAGTTAGTGGTGTGGGGTATATCAGTGTTACAGTGAGGGGTGTGGGGTATATCAGTGTTACAGTGAGGGGTGTGGGGTATATCAGTGTTACACTGAGAGGTGTGGGGTATATCAGTATTAAAGTGAGGGGTGTGGGGTATATCTGTGTTAAAGTGAGGGGTGTGGGAATATCAGTGTTACAGTGAGGATATATCAGTGTTACAGTGAGGGGTGTGGGGTATATCAGTGTTAAAGTGAGGGCTGTGGGGTATATAAGTGTTACAGAGTGGTGTGTGGGGTATATCAGTGTTACAGTGAGGGGTGTGGGGTATATCAGTGTTACAGTGAGGAGTGTGGGAATATCAGTGTTACGGTGAGGATATATCAGTGTTACAGTGAGCGGTGTGGGGTATATCAGTTTTAAAGTGAGCGGTGTGGGGTATATCATTGTTACAGTGTGGTGTGTGGGATATATCAATGTTACAGTGAGGGGTGTGGGGTATATCGGTGTTACAGTGAGGGGTGTGGTGTATATCAGGGTTACAGAAAGGTGTGTGGGGTATATAAGTGTTACGGTGATGGGTGTGGGGTATATCAGTGTTACAGTGAGGTGTCTGATGTATATCGCACTGTTACAGTGAGGGGTGTGAGGTATATCAGTGTTACAGTGAGGGTTACAGTGAGGGCTGTGGGGTTTTTCAGTGTTACAGTGAGGGGTGTGGGGTATCTCAGTGTTACAGTGAAGGGTGTGGGTATATCAATGTTACAGTGAAGGGTGTGGGGTATATCAGTGTTACAGTGAGGCGTGTGGGATATATCAGTGTTACCGTGAGGGTTATCGGGTATATCAGTGTTACAGTTAGGGGTGTGAGGTATATCAGTGTTACAGTGAGTGGTGTGGGGTATATCTGTGTTACAGAGAGCGGTGTGGGGTGTATCAGTGTTACAATGAGGCGGTTTCGGGTATATCAGTGTTACAGAGAGGGGTGTGGGGTATATCAATGTTACAGTGAGGGGTGTGGGGTATATCAGTGTTACATTGAGGGATGTGGCATATATCAGAGTAACAGTGAGGGATGTGGGATATATCAGTGTTACAGTGAGGGGTGTGGTGTATATCAGTGTTACAGTGAGGAGTGTGGGGTATATCAGTGTTACAGTGAGGGGTGTGGAGTATATCAGTGTTACAGACAGGGGTGTTGAGTATATCACTGTTACAGTGAGGGGTGTGGGGTATATCAGTGTTACAGTGAGGGGTGTGGGGTATATCACTGTTACAGTGAGGGGTGTGGGGTATATCAGTGTTATAGTGAGGGGTGTGGGATATATCAGTGTTACAGTGAAGTTTGTGGGGTATATCAGCGTTACAGTTGGCGGTGCGGTGTATATCAGTGTTACAGTGAGGGATGTGGGGTATATCAGTGTTACAGCGAGGGGTGTGGAGTATATCAGTGTTACAGACAGGGGTGTTGAGTATATCACTGTTACAGTGAGGGGTGTGGGGTATATCAGTGTTACAGTGAGGGGTGTGGGGTATATCAGTGTTACAGTGAGGGGTGTGGAGTATATCAGTGTTACAGACAGGGGTGTTGAGTATATCACTGTTACAGTGAGGGGTGTGGGGTATATCAGTGTTACAGTGAGGGGTGTGGGGTATATCACTGTTACAGTGAGGGGTGTGGGGTATATCAGTGTTATAGTGAGGGGTGTGGGATATATCAGTGTTACAGTGAAGTTTGTGGGGTATATCAGCGTTACAGTTGGCGGTGCGGTGTATATCAGTGTTACAGTGAGGGATGTGGGGTATATCAGTGTTACAGCGAGGGGTGTGGGTTATATCAGTGTTAAAGTGAGGGGTGTGGGGTCTATCAGTGTGACAGTGAGCGGTGTGGGGTATATCAGTGTTACAGTGAGGGGTGTGGGGTATATCAGTGTTACAGTGAGGGGTATGGGGTATATCAGTGTTACAGTGAGGCGAGTGGGATATATCAGTGTTACAGTTAGTGGTGTGGGGTATATCAGTGTTACAGTGAGGGGTGTGGGGTATATCAGTGTTACAGTGAGGGGTGTGGGGTATATCAGTGTTGCAGTGAGAGGTGTGGGGTATATTAGTATTAAAGTGAGGGGTGTGGGGTATATCTGTGTTAAAGTGAGGGCTGTGGGGTATATAAGTGTTACAGAGTGGTGTGTGGGGTATATCAGTGTTACAGTGAGGGCTGTGGGGTATATCAGTGATACCGTGCGGGGTGTGGGGTATATCGGTGTTACAGTTAGGGGTGTGGGGTATATCAGTGTTACAGTGAGGGGTGTGGGGTATATCAGTGTAAGGGTGAGGGGTGTGGGGTATATCAGTGTTACAGTGAGGGGTGTGGGGTATATCAGTGTAAGGGTGAGGGGTGTGGGGTATATCAGTGTTAAAGTGAGGGCTGTGGGGTATATAAGTGTTACAGAGTGGTGTGTGGGGAATATCAGTGTTACAGTGAGGGGTGTGGGGTATATCAGTGTTACAGTGAGGAGTGTGGGAATATCAGTGTTACGGTGCGGATATATCAGTGTTACAGTGAGGGGTGTGGGGTATATCAGTTTTAAAGTGAGCGGTGTGGGGTATATCATTGTTACAGTGTGGTGTGTGGGATATATCAATGTTACAGTGAGGGGTGTGGGGTATATCGGTGTTACAGTGAGGGGTGTGGTGTATATCAGTGTTACAGAAAGGTGTGTGGGGAATATGAGTGTTCCGGTGATGGGTGTGGGGTATATCAGTGTTACAGTGAGGTGTGTGATGTATATCGCACTGTTACAGTGAGGGGTGTGAGGTATATCAGTGTTACAGTGAGGGTTACAGTGAGGGCTGTGGGGTTTTTCAGTGTTACAGTGAGGGGTGTGGGGTATCTCAGTGTTACAGTGAAGGGTGTGGGTATATCAATGTTACAGTGAAGGGTGTGGGGTATATCAGTGTTACAGTGAGGCGTGTTGGGTATATCAGTGTTACCGTGAGTGTTATCGGGTATATCAGTGTTAGAGTTAGGGGTGTGAGGTATATCAGTGTTACAATGAGGCGGTTTCGGGTATATCAGTGTTACAGAGAGGGGTGTGGGGTATATCAATGTTACAGTGAGGGGTGTGGGGTATATCAGTGTTACAGTGAGGGGTGTGGTGTATATCAGTGTTACAGTGAGGAGTGTGGGGTTTCTCAGTGTTACAGTGAGGGGTGTGGAGTATATCAGTGTTACAGACAGGGGTGTTGAGTATATCACTGTTACAGTGAGGGGTGTGGGGTATATCAGTGTTACAGACAGGGGTGTGGGGTATATCACTGTTACAGTGAGGGGTGTGGGGTATATCAGTGTTACAGTGAAGGGTGTGGGGTACATCAGCGTTACAGTTGGCGGTGCGGTGTATATCAGTGTTACAGTGAGGGATGTGGGGTATATCAGTGTTACAGCGAGGGGTGTGGGTTATATCAGTGTTAAAGTGAGGGGTGTGGGGTCTATCAGTGTTACAGTGAGCGTTGTGGGGTATATCAGTGTTACAGTGAGGGGTGTGGGGTATATCAGTGTTGCAGTGAGGGGTATGGGGTATATCAGTGTTACAGTGAGGCGAGTGGGATATATCAGTGTTACAGTTAGTGGTGTGGGGTATATCAGTGTTACAGTGAGGGGTGTGGGGTATATCAGTGTTACAGTGAGGGGTGTGAGGTATATCAGTGTTACAGTGAGGGGTGTGGGGTATATCAGTGTTACAATGAGGCGGTTTCGGGTATATCAGTGTTATAGTGAGGGGTGTGGGATATATCAGTGTTACAGTGAGGGGAGTGGGGTATATCAGTGTTACAGACAGGGGTGTGGGGTATATCACTGTTACAGTGAGGGGTGTGGGGTATATCAGTGTTACAGTGAGGGGTGTGGGATATATCAGTGTTACAGTGAGGGGTGTGGTGTGTATCAGTGTTACAGTGAGGAGTGTGGGGTATATCAGTGTTACAGTGAGGGGTGTGGAGTATATCAGTGTTACAGACAGGGATGTTGAGTATATCACTGTTACAGTGAGGGGTGTGGGGTATATCAGTGTTACAGACAGGGGTGTGGGGTATATCAGTGTTACAGACAGGGGTGTGGGGTATATCAGTGTTACAGTGAGGGGTGTGGGATATATCAGTGTGACAGTGAGGGATGTGGTGTGTATCATTTTACAGTGAGGGGTGTGGGGTATATCAGTGGAACAGTGAGGGGTGTGGAGTATATCAGTGTTACAGACAGGGGTGTTGAGTATATCACTGTTACAGTGTGGGGTGTGGGGTATATCAGTGTTACAGACAGGGGTGTGGGGTATATCACTGTTACAGTGAGGGGTGTGGGGTATATCAGTGTTACAGACAGGGGTGTGGGGTATATCACTGTTACAGTGAGGGGTGTGGGGTATATCAGTGTTATAGTGAGGGGTGTGGGATATATCAGTGTTACAGTGAAGGGTGTGGGGTATATCAGCGTTACAGTTGGCGGTGCGGTGTATATCAGTGTTACAGTGAGGGATGTGGGGTATATCAGTGTTACAGCGAGGGGTGTGGTTTATATCAGTGTTAAAGTGAGGGGTGAGGGGTATATCAGTGTTACAGTGAGCGGTGTGGGGTATATCAGTGTTACAGTGAGGGGTGTGGGGTATATCAGTGTTACAGTGAGGGATATGTGCTATATCAGTGTTACAGTGAGGCGAGTGGGATATATCAGTGTTACAGTTAGTGGTGTGGGGTATATCAGTGTTACAGTGAGGGGTGTGGGGTATATCAGTGTTACAGTGAGGGGTGTGGGGTATATCAGTGTTACAGTGAGAGGTGTGGGGTATATCAGTATTAAAGTGAGGGGTGTGGGGTATATCTGTGTTCAAGTGAGGGCTGTGGTGTATATAAGTGTTACAGAGAGGTGTGTGGGGTATATCAGTGTTACAGTGAGGGCTGTGGGGTATATCAGTGATACCGTGCGGGGTGTGGGGTATATCGGTGTTACAGTTAGGGGTGTGGGGTGTATCAGTGTTACAGTGAGGGGTGTGGGGTATATCAGTGTAAGGGTGAGGGGTGTGGGGTATATCAGTGTTACAGTGAGGGGTGTGGGGTATATAAGTGTTAGGGTGAGGGGTGTGGAGTATATCAGTGTTACAGTGAGGGGTGTGGGAATATCAGTGTTACAGTGAGGATATATCAGTGTTACAGTGAGGGGTGTGGGGTATATCAGTGTTAAAGTGAGGGCTGTGGGGTATATAAGTGTTACAGAGTGGTGTGTGGGGTATATCAGTGTTACAGTGAGGGGTGTGGGGTATATCAGTGTTACAGTGAGGAGTGTGGGAATATCAGTCTTACGGTGAGGATATATCAGTGTTACAGTGAGGGGTGTGGTGTATATCAGTTTTAAAGTGAGCGGTGTGGGGTATATCATTGTTACAGTGTGGTGTGTGGAATATATCAATGTTACAGTGAGGGGTGTGGGGTATATCGGTGTTACAGTGAGGGGTGTGGTGTATATCAGTGTTGCAGAAAGGTGTGTGGGGTATATGAGTGTTACGGTGATGGGTGTGGGGTATATCAGTGTTACAGTGAGGTGTGTGATGTATATCGCACTGTTACAGTGAGGGGTGTGAGGTATATCAGTGTTACAGTGAGGGTTACAGTGAGGGCTGTGGGGTTTTTCAGTGTTACAGTGACGGGTGTGGGGTATCTCAGTGTTACAGTGAAGGGTGTGGGTATATCAATGTTACATTGAAGGGTGTGGTGTATATCAGTGTTACAGTGAGGCGTGTGGGGTATATCAGTGTTACCGTGAGGGTTATCGGGTATATCAGTGTTAGAGTTAGGGGTGTGAGGTATATCAGTGTTACAGTGAGTGGTGTGGGGTATATCTGTGTTACAGAGAGCGGTGTGGGGTATATCAGTGTTACAATGAGGCGGTTTCGGGTATATCAGTGTTACAGAGAGGGGTGTGGGGTATATCAGTGTTACATTGAGGGATGTGGCATATATCAGAGTAACAGTGAGGGATGTGGGGTATATCAGTGTTAAAATGAGCGGTGTGGTGCATATCAGTGTTATAGTGAGGGGTGTGGGATATATCATAGTTACAGTGAGGGGTGTGGGGTATATCAGAGTTACAGACAGGGGTGTGGGGTATATAAGTGTTCCAGAGTGGTGTGTGGGGTATATCAGTGTTACAGTGAGGGGTATAGCGTATATCAGTGTTACAGACAGGGGTGTGGGGTATATCACTGTTACAGTGAAGGGTGTGGGGTATATCAGTGTTACAGAGAGGGATGTGGGGTATATCAGTGTTACAGTGAAGGGTGTGGGGTATATCAGCGTTACAGTTGGCGGTGCGGTGTATATCAGTGTTACAGTGAGGGATGTGGGGTATATCAGTGTTACAGCGAGGGGTGTGGGTTATATCAGTGTTAAAGTGAGGGGTGAGGGGTCTATCAGTGTTACAGTGAGCGGTGTGGTGTATATCAGTGTTACAGTGAGGGGTGTGGGGTATATCAGTGTTACAGTGAGGGGTATGGGGTATATCAGTGTTACAGTGAGGCGAGTGGGATATATCAGTGTTACGGTGATGGGTGTGGGGTATATCAGTGTTACAGTGAGGTGTGTGATGTATATCAGTGTTACAGTGAGGGTTACAGTGAGGGCTGTGGGGTTTTTCAGTGTTACAGTGACGGGTGTGGGGTATCTCAGTGTTACAGTGAAGGGTGTTGGTATATCAATGTTACAGTGAAGGGTGTGGGGTATATCAGTGTTACAGTGAGGCGTGTGGGGTATATCAGTGTTACCGTGAGGGTTATCGGGTATATCAGTGTTACAGTTAGGGGTGTGGGGTACATCAGTGTTACAGTGAGAGGTGTGGGGTATATCAGTTTTACATTGAGGAGAGTGAGGTATATCAGTGTTACAGTGAGCGGTGTGGGGTACATCAGTGTTACAGTGAGGGATATCGGGTATATCAGTGTTATAGTTAGGTGTGTGGGGTATCTCAGTGTTACAGTGAGGGGTGTGGGGTATATCAGTTTTATAGTGAGGGGTATCGGGGATATCAGTGTTATAGTTAGGGGTGTGGGGTATATCAGTGTTACAGTGAGAGGTGTGGGGTATATCAGTGTTACAGTTCGTGGTGTGGGGTATATCAGTGTTACAGTGAGAGGTGTGGGGTATATCAGTCTTACAGTGAGAGGTGTGGGGTATATCAGTGTTAAAGTGAGGGGTGTTGGGTATATCAGTGTTAAAGTGAGGGCTGTGGGGTATATAAGTGTTCCAGAGTGCTGTGTGGGGTATATCAGTGTTACAGTGACGGGTATAGCGTATATCAGTGTTACAGACAGGGGTGTGGGGTATATCACTGTTACAGTGAAGGGTGTAGGGTATATCAGTGTTACAGACAGGGGTGTGGGGTATATCACTGTTACAGTGAGGGGTGTGGGGTATATCAGTGTTATAGTGAGGGGTGTGGGATATATCAGTATTAAAGTGAGGGGTGTGGGGTATATCTGTGTTAAAGTGAGGGCTGTGGGGTATATAAGTGTTACAGAGAGGTGTGTGGGGTATATCAGTGTTACAGTGAGGGCTGTGGGGTATATCAGTGATACCGTGCGGGGTGTGGGGTATATCGGTGTTACAGTTAGGGGTGTGGGGTGTATCAGTGTTACAGTGAGGGGTGTGGGGTATATCAGTGTAAGGGTGAGGGGTGTGGGGTATATCAGTGTTACAGTGAGGGGTGTGAGGTATATAAGTGTTAGGGTGAGGGGTGTGGGGTATATCAGTGTTACAGTGAGGGGTGTGGGAATATCAGTGTTACAGTGAGGATATATCAGTGTTACAGTGAGGGGTGTGGGGTATATCAGTGTTAAAGTGAGGGCTGTGGGGTATATAAGTGTTACAGAGTGGTGTGTGGGGTATATCAGTGTTACAGTGAGGGGTGTGGGGTATATCAGTGTTACAGTGAGGAGTGTGGGAATATCAGTGTTACGGTGAGGATATATCAGTGTTACAGTGAGGGGTGTGGGGTATATCAGTTTTAAAGTGAGCGGTGTGGGGTATATCATTGTTACAGTGTGGTGTGTGGAATATATCAATGTTACAGTGAGGGGTGTGGGGTATATCGGTGTTACAGTGAGGGGTGTGGTGTATATCAGTGTTACAGAAAGGTGTGTGGGGTATATGAGTGTTACGGTGATGGGTGTGGGGTATATCAGTGTTACAGTGAGGTGTGTGATGTATATCGCACTGTTACAGTGAGGGGTGTGAGGTATATCAGTGTTACAGTGAGGGTTACAGTGAGGGCTGTGGGGTTTTTCAGTGTTACAGTGACGGGTGTGGGGTATCTCAGTGTTACAGTGAAGGGTGTGGGTATATCAATGTTACATTGAAGGGTGTGGGGTATATCAGTGTTACAGTGAGGCGTGTGGGGTATATCAGTGTTACCGTGAGGGTTATCGGGTATATCAGTGTTAGAGTTAGGGGTGTGAGGTATATCAGTGTTACAGTGAGTGGTGTGGGGTATATCTATGTTACAGAGAGCGGTGTGGGGTATATCAGTGTTACAATGAGGCGGTTTCGGGTATATCAGTGTTACAGAGAGGGGTGTGGGGTATATCAGTGTTACATTGAGGGATGTGGCATATATCAGAGTAACAGTGAGGGATGTGGGGTATATCAGTGTTAAAATGAGCGGTGTGGTGCATATCAGTGTTATAGTGAGGGGTGTGGGATATATCATAGTTACAGTGAGGGGTGTGGGGTATATCAGTGTTACAGTGAGGCGAGTGGGATATATCAGTGTTACAGTTAGTGGTGTGGGGTATATCAGTGTTACAGTGAGGGATGTGGGGTATATCAGTGTTACAGTGAAGGGTGTGGGGTATATCAGTGTTACAGTGAGAGGTGTGGGGTATATCAGTATTAAAGTGAGGGGTGTGGGGTATATCTGTGTTAAAGTGAGGGCTGTGGGGTATATAAGTGTTACAGAGAGGTGTGTGGGGTATATCAGTGTTACAGTGAGGGCTGTGGGGTATATCAGTGATACCGTGCGGGGTCTGGGGTATATCGGTGTTACAGTTAGGGGTGTGGGGTATATCAGTGTTACAGTGAGGGGTGTGGGGTATATCAGTGTAAGGGTGAGGGGTGTGGGGTATATCAGTGTTACAGTGAGGGGTGTGGGAATATCAGTGTTACAGTGAGGATATATCAGTGTTACAGTGAGGGGTGTGGGGTATATCAGTGTTAAAGTGAGGGCTGTGGGGTATATAAGTGTTACAGAGTGGTGTGTGGGGTATATCAGTGTTACAGTGAGGGGTGTGGGGTATATCAGTGTTACAGTGAGTAGTGTGGGAATATCAGTCTTACGGTGAGGATATATCAGTGTTACAGTGAGGGGTGTGGGGTATATCAGTTTTAAAGTGAGCGGTGTGGGGTATATCATTGTTACAGTGTGGTGTGTGGGATATATCAATGTTACAGTGAGGGGTGTGGGGTATATCGGTGTTACAGTGAGGGGTGTGGTGTATATCAGTGTTACAGAAAGGTGTGTTGGGTATATGAGTGTTACGGTGATGGGTGTGGGGTATATCAGTGTTACAGTGAGGTGTGTGATGTATATCGCACTGTTACAGTGAGGGGTGTGAGGTATATCAGTGTTACAGTGAGGGTTACAGTGATGGCTGTGGGGTTTTTCAGTGTTACAGTGACGGGTGTGGGGTATCTCAGTCTTACAGTGAAGGGTGTTGGTATATCAATGTTACAGTGAAGGGTGTGGGGTATATCAGTGTTACAGTGAGGCGTGTGGGGTATATCAGTGTTACCGTGAGGGTTATCGGGTATATCAGTGTTACAGTTAGGGGTGTGAGGTATATCAGTGTTACAGTGAGTGGTGTGTGGTATATCTATGTTACAGAGAGCGGTGTGGAGTATATCAGTGTTACAATGAGGCGGTTTCGGGTATATCAGTGTTACAGAGAGGGGTGTGGGGTATATCAATGTTACAGTGAGGGGTGTGGGGTATATCAGTGTTACATTGAGGGATGTGGCATATATCAGAGTAACAGTGAGGGATGTGGGGTATATCAGTGTTAAAATGAGCGGTGTGGTGTATATCAGTGTTACATTGAGGGATGTGGCATATATCAGAGTAACAGTGAGGGATGTGGTGTATATCAGCGTTGCAGAGAAGGGTGTGGGGGACATCAGTGTTACAGTGAGGGGTGTGGGATATATTAATGTTATAGTGAGGGGTGTGGGGTATATCAGTGTTACAGTGAGGGGTGTGGTGTATATCAGCGTTACAGAAAGGTGGGTGGGGTATATGAGTGTTACAGTGAGGCGTGTGGGCTATAACAATGTTACAGTGAGGGTTGTGGGGTATCTCAGTGTTACAGTGAGGGTTGTGGGGTATCTCAGTGTTACAGTGAGGGGTGTGGGATATATCAGTGTTACAGTGAAGGGTGTGGGGTATATCAGTGTTACAGTGAGGGGAGTGGGGTATATCAGCGTTACAGTTGGCGGTGCGGTGTATATCAGTGTTACAGTAAGGGAGGGAGAGAGAAAACAGGGAATTATAGACCGGTCAGCCTGACATCGGTAGTGGGTAAAATGACGGAATCAATTATTAAGGATGTCATAGCAGTGCATTTGGAAAGAGGTGACATGATAGGTCCAAGTCAGCATGGATTTGTGAAAGGGAAATCATGCTTGACAAATCTTCTGGAATTTTTTGAGGATGTTTCCAGTAGAGTGGATAAGGGAGAACCAGTTGATGTGGTATATTTGGACTTTCAGAAGGCGTTCGACAAGGTCCCACACAAGAGATTGATGTGCAAAGTTAGAGCACATGGGATTGGGGGTAGTGTATTGACATGGATTGAGAACTGGTTGTCAGACAGGAAGCAAAGAGTAGGAGTAAATGGGTACTTTTCAGAATGGCAGGCAGTGACTAGTGGGGTACCGCAAGGTTCTGTGCTGGGGCCCCAGCTGTTTACACTGTACATTAATGATTTAGACGAGGGGATTAAATGTAGTATCTCCAAATTTGCGGATGACACTAAGTTGGGTGGCAGTGTGAGCTGCGAGGAGGATGCTGTGAGGCTGCAGAGCGACTTGGATAGGTTAGGTGAGTGGGCAAATGCATGGCAGATGAAGTATAATGTGGATAAATGTGAGGTTATCCACTTTGGTGGTAAAAACAGAGAGACAGACTATTATCTGAATGGTGACAGATTAGGAAAAGGGGAGGTGCAAAGAGACCTGGGTGTCATGGTACATCAGTCATTGAAGGTTGGCATGCAGGTGCAGCAGGTGGTTAAGAAAGCAAATGGCATGTTGGCCTTCATAGCGAGGGGATTTGAGTACAGGGGCAGGGAGGTGTTGCTACAGTTGTACAGGGCCTTGGTGAGGCCACACCTGGAGTATTGTGTACAGTTTTGGTCTCCTAACCTGAGGAAGGACATTCTTGCTATTGAGGGAGTGCAGCGAAGGTTCACCAGACTGATTCCCGGGATGGCGGGACTGACCTATCAAGAAAGACTGGATCAACTGGGCTTGTATTCACTGGAGTTCAGAAGAATGAGAGGGGACCTCATAGAAACATTTAAAATTCTGACGGGGTTAGACAGGTTAGATGCAGGAAGAATGTTCCCAATGTTGGGGAAGTCCAGAACCAGAGGTCACAGTCTAAGGATAAGGGGTAAGCCATTTAGGACCGAGATGCGGAGGAACTTCTTCACCCAGAGAGTGGTGAACCTGTGGAATTCTCTACCACAGAAAGTTGTTGAGGCCAATTAACTAAATATATTCAAAAAGGAGTTAGATGAGGTCCTTACTACTCGGGGGATCAAGGGGTATGGTGAGAAAGCAGGAATGGGGTACTGAAGTTCAATGTTCAGCCATGAACTCATTGAATGGCGGTGCAGGCTAGAAGGGCCGAATGGCCTACTCCTGCACCTATTTTCTATGTTTCTATGTTTCTATATCAGTGTTACAGTGAGGGGTGTGGGTTATATCAATGTTAAAGTGAGGGGTGTGGGGTCTATCAGTGTTACAGTGAGCGGTGTGGGGTATATCAGTGTTACAGTGAGGGGTGTGGGGTATATCAGTGTTACAGTGAGGGGTATGGGGTATATCAGTGTTACAGTGAGGCGAGTGGGATATATCAGTGTTACAGTTAGTGGTGTGGGGTATATCAGTGTTACAGTGAGGGGTGTGGGGTATATCAGTGTTACAGTGAGGGGAGTGGGGTATATCAGTGTTGCAGTGAGGGGTGTGGGGTATATCAGTGTTACAGTGAGGGGTGTGGGGTATATCAGTGTTACAGTGAAGGGTGTGGGGTATATCAGCGTTACAGTTGGCGGTGCGGTGTATATCAGTGTTACAGTGAGGGATGTGGGGTATATCAGTGTTACAGTGAGGGGTGTGGGTTATATCAATGTTAAAGTGAGGGGTGTGGGGTCTATCAGTGTTACAGTGAGCGGTGTGGGTTATATCAGTGTTACAGTGAGGGGTATCGGGGATATCAGTGTTATAGTTAGGGGTGTGGGGTATATCAGTGTTACAGTGAGAGGTGTGGGGTATATCAGTGTTACAGTTCGTGGTGTGTTGTCTCTCAGTGTTATAGTGAGAGGTGTGGGGTATATCTGTGTTACAGTGAGAGGTGTGTGGTATATCAGTGTTAAAGTGAGGGGTGTTGGGTATATCAGTGTTAAAGTGAGGGCTGTGGGGTATATAAGTGTTCCAGAGTGGTGTGTGGGGTATATCAGTGTTACAGTGAGGGGTATAGCGTATATCAGTGTTACAGACAGGGGTGTGGGGTATATCACTGTTACAGTGAAGGGTGTGGGGTATATCAGTGTTACAGAGAGGGATGTGGGGTATATCAGTGTTACAGTGAAGGGTGTGGGGTATATCAGCGTTACAGTTGGCGGTGCGGTGTATATCAGTGTTACAGTGAGGGATGTGGGGTATATCAGTGTTACAGCGAGGGGTGTGGGTTATATCAGTGTTAAAGTGAGGGGTGAGGGGTCTATCAGTGTTACAGTGAGCGGTGTGGTGTATATCAGTGTTACAGTGAGGGGTGTGGGGTATATCAGTGTTACAGTGAGGGGTATGGGGTATATCAGTGTTACAGTGAGGCGAGTGGGATATATCAGTGTTACGGTGATGGGTGTGGGGTATATCAGTGTTACAGTGAGGTGTGTGATGTATATCAGTGTTACAGTGAGGGTTACAGTGAGGGGTGTGGGGTATATCAGTGTTACAGTGACGGGTGTGGGGTATCTCAGTGTTACAGTGAAGGGTGTTGGTATATCAATGTTACAGTGAAGGGTGTGGGGTATATCAGTGTTACAGTGAGGCGTGTGGGGTATATCAGTGTTACCGTGAGGGTTATCGGGTATATCAGTGTTACAGTTAGGGGTGTGGGGTACATCAGTGTTACAGTGAGAGGTGTGGGGTATATCAGTTTTACATTGAGGAGAGTGAGGTATATCAGTGTTACATTGAGCGGTGTGGGGTACATCAGTGTTACAGTGAGGGATATCGGGTATATCAGTGTTATAGTTAGTTGTGTGGGATATATCAATGTTACAGTGAGGGGTGTGGGGTATATCGGTGTTACAGTGAGGGGTGTGGTGTATATTAGTGTTACAGAAAGGTGTGTGGGGTATATGAGTGTTACGGTGATGGGTGTGGGGTATATCAGTGTTACAGTGAGGTGTGTGATGTATATCGCACTGTTACAGTGAGGGGTGTGAGGTATATCAGTGTTACAGTGAGGGTTACAGTGAGGGCTGTGGGGTTTTTCAGTGTTACAGTGACGGGTGTGGGGTATCTCAGTGTTACAGTGAAGGGTGTGGGTATATCAATGTTACATTGAAGGGTGTGGGGTATATCAGTGTTACAGTGAGGCGTGTGGGGTATATCAGTGTTACCGTGAGGGTTATCGGGTATATCAGTGTTAGAGTTAGGGGTGTGAGGTATATCAGTGTTACAGTGAGTGGTGTGGGGTATATCTATGTTACAGAGAGCGGTGTGGGGTATATCAGTGTTACAATGAGGCGGTTTCGGGTATATCAGTGTTACAGAGAGGGGTGTGGGGTATATCAGTGTTACATTGAGGGATGTGGCATATATCAGAGTAACAGTGAGGGATGTGGGGTATATCCGTGTTAAAATGAGCGGTGTGGTGCATATCAGTGTTATAGTGAGGGGTGTGGGATATATCATAGTTACAGTGAGGGGTGTGGGGTATATCAGTGTTACAGTGAGGCGAGTGGGATATATCAGTGTTACAGTTAGTGGTGTGGGGTATATCAGTGTTACAGTGAGGGATGTGGGGTATATCAGTGTTACAGTGAAGGGTGTGGGGTATATCAGTGTTACAGTGAGAGGTGTGGGGTATATCAGTATTAAAGTGAGGGGTGTGGGGTATATCTGTGTTAAAGTGAGGGCTGTGGGGTATATAAGTGTTACAGAGAGGTGTGTGGGGTATATCAGTGTTACAGTGAGGGCTGTGGGGTATATCAGTGATACCGTGCGGGGTGTGGGGTATATCAGTGTAAGGGTGAGGGGTGTGGGGTATATCAGTGTTACAGTGAGGGGTGTGGGGTATATAAGTGTTAGGGTGAGGGGTGTGGGGTATATCAGTGTTACAGTGAGGGGTGTGGGAATATCAGTGTTACAGTGAGGATATATCAGTGTTACAGTGAGGGGTGTGGGGTATATCAGTGTTAAAGTGAGGGCTGTGGGGTATATAAGTGTTACAGAGTGGTGTGTGGGGTATATCAGTGTTACAGTGAGGGGTGTGGGGTATATCAGTGTTACAGTGAGGAGTGTGGGAATATCAGTCTTACGGTGAGGATATATCAGTGTTACAGTGAGGGGTGTGGGGTATATCAGTTTTAAAGTGAGCGGTGTGGGGTATATCATTGTTACAGTGTGGTGTGTGGGATATATCAATGTTACAGTGAGGGGTGTGGGGTATATCGGTGTTACAGTGAGGGGTGTGGTGTATATCAGTGTTACAGAAAGGTGTGTTGGGTATATGAGTGTTACGGTGATGGGTGTGGGGTATATCAGTGTTACAGTGAGGTGTGTGATGTATATCGCACTGTTACAGTGAGGGGTGTGAGGTATATCAGTGTTACAGTGAGGGTTACAGTGATGGCTGTGGGGTTTTTCAGTGTTACAGTGACGGGTGTGGGGTATCTCAGTCTTACAGTGAAGGGTGTTGGTATATCAATGTTACAGTGAAGGGTGTGGGGTATATCGGTGTTACAGTGAGGCGTGTGGGGTATATCAGTGTTACCGTGAGGGTTATCGGGTATATCAGTGTTACAGTTAGGGGTGTGAGGTATATCAGTGTTACAGTGAGTGGTGTGTGGTATATCTATGTTACAGAGAGCGGTGTGGAGTATATCAGTGTTACAATGAGGCGGTTTCGGGTATATCAGTGTTACAGAGAGGGGTGTGGGGTATATCAATGTTACAGTGAGGGGTGTGGGGTATATCAGTGTTACATTGAGGGATGTGGCATATATCAGAGTAACAGTGAGGGATGTGGGGTATATCAGTGTTAAAATGAGCGGTGTGGTGTATATCAGTGTTACATTGAGGGATGTGGCATATATCAGAGTAACAGTGAGGGATGTGGTGTATATCAGCGTTGCAGAGAAGGGTGTGGGGGACATCAGTGTTACAGTGAGGGGTGTGGGATATATTAATGTTATAGTGAGGGGTGTGGGGTATATCAGTGTTACAGTGAGGGGTGTGGTGTATATCAGCGTTACAGAAAGGTGGGTGGGGTATATGAGTGTTACAGTGAGGCGTGTGGGCTATAACAATGTTACAGTGAGGGTTGTGGGGTATCTCAGTGTTACAGTGAGGGTTGTGGGGTATCTCAGTGTTACAGTGAGGGGTGTGGGATATATCAGTGTTACAGTGAAGGGTGTGGGGTATATCAGTGTTACAGTGAGGGGAGTGGGGTATATCAGCGTTACAGTTGGCGGTGCGGTGTATATCAGTGTTACAGTAAGGGAGGGAGAGAGAAAACAGGGAATTATAGACCGGTCAGCCTGACATCGGTAGTGGGTAAAATGACGGAATCAATTATTAAGGATGTCATAGCAGTGCATTTGGAAAGAGGTGACATGATAGGTCCAAGTCAGCATGGATTTGTGAAAGGGAAATCATGCTTGACAAATCTTCTGGAATTTTTTGAGGATGTTTCCAGTAGAGTGGATAAGGGAGAACCAGTTGATGTGGTATATTTGGACTTTCAGAAGGCGTTCGACAAGGTCCCACACAAGAGATTGATGTGCAAAGTTAGAGCACATGGGATTGGGGGTAGTGTATTGACATGGATTGAGAACTGGTTGTCAGACAGGAAGCAAAGAGTAGGAGTAAATGGGTACTTTTCAGAATGGCAGGCAGTGACTAGTGGGGTACCGCAAGGTTCTGTGCTGGGGCCCCAGCTGTTTACACTGTACATTAATGATTTAGACGAGGGGATTAAATGTAGTATCTCCAAATTTGCGGATGACACTAAGTTGGGTGGCAGTGTGAGCTGCGAGGAGGATGCTGTGAGGCTGCAGAGCGACTTGGATAGGTTAGGTGAGTGGGCAAATGCATGGCAGATGAAGTATAATGTGGATAAATGTGAGGTTATCCACTTTGGTGGTAAAAACAGAGAGACAGACTATTATCTGAATGGTGACAGATTAGGAAAAGGGGAGGTGCAAAGAGACCTGGGTGTCATGGTACATCAGTCATTGAAGGTTGGCATGCAGGTGCAGCAGGTGGTTAAGAAAGCAAATGGCATGTTGGCCTTCATAGCGAGGGGATTTGAGTACAGGGGCAGGGAGGTGTTGCTACAGTTGTACAGGGCCTTGGTGAGGCCACACCTGGAGTATTGTGTACAGTTTTGGTCTCCTAACCTGAGGAAGGACATTCTTGCTATTGAGGGAGTGCAGCGAAGGTTCACCAGACTGATTCCCGGGATGGCGGGACTGACCTATCAAGAAAGACTGGATCAACTGGGCTTGTATTCACTGGAGTTCAGAAGAATGAGAGGGGACCTCATAGAAACATTTAAAATTCTGACGGGGTTAGACAGGTTAGATGCAGGAAGAATGTTCCCAATGTTGGGGAAGTCCAGAACCAGAGGTCACAGTCTAAGGATAAGGGGTAAGCCATTTAGGACCGAGATGCGGAGGAACTTCTTCACCCAGAGAGTGGTGAACCTGTGGAATTCTCTACCACAGAAAGTTGTTGAGGCCAATTAACTAAATATATTCAAAAAGGAGTTAGATGAGGTCCTTACTACTCGGGGGATCAAGGGGTATGGTGAGAAAGCAGGAATGGGGTACTGAAGTTCAATGTTCAGCCATGAACTCATTGAATGGCGGTGCAGGCTAGAAGGGCCGAATGGCCTACTCCTGCACCTATTTTCTATGTTTCTATGTTTCTATATCAGTGTTACAGTGAGGGGTGTGGGTTATATCAATGTTAAAGTGAGGGGTGTGGGGTCTATCAGTGTTACAGTGAGCGGTGTGGGGTATATCAGTGTTACAGTGAGGGGTGTGGGGTATATCAGTGTTACAGTGAGGGGTATGGGGTATATCAGTGTTACAGTGAGGGGAGTGGGGTATATCAGTGTTGCAGTGAGGGGTGTGGGGTATATCAGTGTTACAGTGAGGGGTGTGGGGTATATCAGTGTTACAGTGAAGGGTGTGGGGTATATCAGCGTTACAGTTGGCGGTGCGGTGTATATCAGTGTTACAGTGAGGGATGTGGGGTATATCAGTGTTACAGTGAGGGGTGTGGGTTATATCAATGTTAAAGTGAGGGGTGTGGGGTCTATCAGTGTTACAGTGAGCGGTGTGGGTTATATCAGTGTTACAGTGAGGGGTATCGGGGATATCAGTGTTATAGTTAGGGGTGTGGGGTATATCAGTGTTACAGTGAGAGGTGTGGGGTATATCAGTGTTACAGTTCGTGGTGTGTTGTCTCTCAGTGTTATAGTGAGAGGTGTGGGGTAT